>NC_083573.1:97667675-97855175 GCF_027579695.1 Neoarius graeffei
CTTTGTTTACATGAAAGTAGTATTGTGCTAGCTAGTAGGGGGTAGAGCTTTCCTTAATGTCATGCAGATGAGCACCATTATGTGCCCGCCCTGCACCCAGAGTAACTGAGAAGGAGAACTTTGAGGGTGATTTTCTCCCTTTTCTGTTTTAAGAGGTATGCACTTTCAAAAGGCCACACATTCTTCAAATATTGTCAGATCTCCCCATGGAAGGCATCATTGGAAAGCTTAGAAACTGTACTTTCTGAATCTGTCAATAACTCAAAATGCCCCCAGGCGGACATGTGTCCCTGGATTCCGTTATCTGACACATATGTTATTTTGACTGAAAGGTTGACCTTTCCGGTGACCTTGACCTTCACGTTGACCCGATTACCCCCAAAATTTAATCAGATAATCTACGGACCATTGCCCACCTACCCTGATAATTCAAAGTCAATTGGTGCAGCCATCTAGATACGAGATTGTTAACAGACAGATAGACAAACAAAAAGACAGACAAACAAACAAACAAACATAAACAAACCGCACTGATTACAATACCTCGCCCTGCTGACTCCGTTACAGGCGAGGTAACTAGGACTATTTATGCAACAATATATTGACACAAGACTCTTATTAGATGTATTCCAACACTACATTTTCTAATCATATTAGGATTATTTATTTTTATTTTATATGTCATCACAAGAGTGTGAAAGTGCATGACATTCTGGATTAGGAAATACAGGGACACCTGAACCTCTGTACGGCTTTTATAGAGGGGGACAAAACAACAAGTAGTTTATTAGTTCTGCACTTAGCTAAAGCTGTAAGCAAGCCTCGTTCTTTGACAAGAAACCCAGATCTTCATTTTGTGTAATTAAAAACAAATGGCAAAAGTGTGCATCACTCTGTGGAATGTTGTCAAGGAAGTCAAAGAAATATCATACCAGAGAGTGACTGATGGTTTGTAATTCCCTGGAAATGATCACACAGATCTCCAAGCCTTGACTAGCCTGTACTACGACCGGTTACAACCGGATGTGCTTTTCACCATTGCTTCATCTGAAGCACACTGATGTTTCACGCTTGCCAGCTTTCAAGTGTTGAACGAGCACACACTGCATAAAGGGCACGAATGACAGCCATGATTACAGTCAGCAGATATCAGAAGCGTAATTATTAATTGTCCTTATCAGAGATAACATCTCATCTCATCTCATTATCTCTAGCCGCTTTATCCTGTCCTACAGGGTCGCAGGCAAGTTGGAGCCTATCCCAGCTGACTACGGGCGAAAGGCGGGGTACACCCTGGACATGTCGCCAGGTCATCACAGGGCTGACACATAGACACAGACAACCATTCACACTCACATTCACACCTACAGTCAATTTAGAGTCCAGAGATAACATGCTTTGGTATATTTTGAAAGTTTGGGTCAAATAGATACCGGTAGAATACAAGTAAGGATTTGTAGGAAAGATCGAAGAATAGAACGCGGGGGGGAGGAAACAAAAACAAAGGTAGTGATTTGAGATGGAAAAAAAAACCCTGCAGTTCATAAAAAAGAAATGCCAAGAAGAAAAAATGTAGAAAATAAACTGTTTATTCTTAAGAATTTGTCTTTATTCTAGACAGATTTCCTTGTGAAAATACTTTAGTAAAAAGATGGAGGAAATTGTGCGCTCTGATTTGTCGAGAGATTCAGACTATTTCTTGATAATCACCTCGAGCGACTCGGCAAAATGGCGGCCAATCGCTTCGTCACCATAAGTGAGGAAGAATTACAAATTATGAAAAAAAATGCTGTTCCTAAAAGCACTACAGATGCTCCAAAGTTTGATCTGAAACTATTCAAAGGTAAGGTGGGATTGTGATTTATTTTATCGATATCAAAACAAATTATTTTACAATGGCACTTGAGTTTGTGAACCCTTTAGAATTTTCTATATTTCTGCATAAATATGATCTAAAACATGATCAGATTTTCACACAAGTCCTGAAAGTAGATAAAGAGAACCCAGTTAAACAAATGAGACAAATTATACTTGGTCATTTATTTATTGAGGAAAATGATCCAATATTCCATATCTGTGAGTGGCAAAAGTATGTGAACCTTTGCTTTCAGTATCTGGTGTGACCCCCTTGTGCAGCAATAACTGCAACTAAACATTGCTTGCCGGTAACTGTTGATCAGTCCTGCACACCGGCTTGGAGGAATTTTAGCCCATTCCTCCGTACAGAACAGCTTCAACTCTGGGATGTTGGTGGGTTTCCTCACATGAACTGCTCGCTTCAGCTCCTTCCACAACATTTCGATTGGATTAAGGTCAGGACTTTGACTTGGCCATTCCAAAACATTAACTTTATTCTTCTTTAACCATTCTTTGGTAGAATGACTTGTGTGCTTAGGGTTGTTGTCTTGCTGCATGACCCACCTTCTCTTGAGATTCAGTTAATGGACAGATGTCCTGACATTTTCCTTTAGAATTCGCTGGTATAATTCAGAATTCATTGTTCCATCAATGATGGCAAGCCGTCCTGGCCCAGATGCAGCAAAACAGGCCCAAACCATGATACTACCACCACCATGTTTCACAGATGGGATAAGGTTCTTATGCTGGAATGCAGTGTTTTCCTTTCTCCAAACATAATGCTTCTCATTTAAACCAAAAAGTTCTATTTTGGTCTCATCTGTCCACAAAACATCTCATCTCATCTCATCTCATTATCTCTAGCCGCTTTATCCTTCTACAGGGTCGCAGGCAAGCTGGAGCCTATCCCAGCTGACTACGGGCAAAAGGCGGGGTACACCCTGGACAAGTCGCCAGGTCATCACAGGGCTGACACATAGACACAGACAACCATTCACACTCACATTCACACCTACGCTCAATTTAGAGTCACCAGTTAACCTAATCTGCATGTCTTTGGACTGTGGGGGAAACCGGAGCACCCGGAGGAAACCCACGCGGACAACATGCAAACTCCACACAGAAAGGCCCTCGCCGGCCCCGGGGCTCGAACCCAGGACCTTCTTGCTGTGAGGCGACAGCGCTAACCACTACACCACCGTGCCGCCCTCCACAAAACATATTTTTCCAATAGCCTTCTGGCTTGTCCACGTGATCTTTAGCAAACTGCAGATGAGCAGCAATGTTCTTTTTGGAGAGCAGTGGCTTTCTCCTTGCAACCCTGCCATGCACATTATTGTTGTTCAGTGTTCTCCTCATGGTGGACTCATGAACATTAACATTAGCCAATGTGAGAGAGGCCTTCAGTTGCTTAGAAGTTACCCTGGGGTCCTTTGTGACCTCGCCGACTGTTACATGCCTTGCTCTTGGAGTGATATTTGTTGGTCGACCACTCCTGGGGAGGGTAACAATGGTCTTGAATTTCCTCCATTTGTACACAATCTGTCTGACTGTGGATTGGTGGAGTCCAAACTCTTTAGAGATGGTTTTGTAACCTTTTCCAGCCTGATGACCATCAATAACGCTTTTTCTGAGGTCCTCAGAAATCTCCTTTGTTCGTGCCATGATACACTTCCACAAACATGTGTTGTGAAGATCAGACTTTGATAGATCCCTGTTCTTTAAATAAAACAGGGTGCCCGCTCACACCTGATTGTCATCCCATTGATTGAAAACACCTGACTCTAATTTCACCTTCAAATTAACTGCTAATCCTAGAGGTTCACATACTTTTGCCAATCACAGATATGTCACACTGGATCATTTTCCTCTATAAATAAATGACCAAGTATAATATGTTTGTCTCATTTGTTTAACTGGGTTCTCTTTATCTACTTTTAGGACTTGTGTGAAAATCTGATGATGTTTTAGGGCATATTTATGCAGAAATATAGAAAATTCTAAAGGGTTCACAAACTTTCAAGCACCACTGTATGTGACTCGGCATAGATAAGTGACACAAGTTTGCACCGCACCGTTATTACAAATTATTAGTTTAAGGGGGTGCATATTTATGCAACCAGCTTATTGTGCATTTTTTATTTTTTATGTTTTTTCCCCCTAACAGATTTGTTTCATTTTCAATTGAATTGTACAGGTTATACTGTAGGTCACATTAAAGGTGGGAAAAGTTTTGAAATTATTTATCGTGGTCTTATTTTTTTTTACATCAGAAAAACCTATCATTTTAATGCGGTGTGTTCACTTTTTATATTCACTGTAAAGGTGCATGTCCATATAGCGTTTTTATTTATTTATTTTTTCTGAATGCCAGCATCTTTTTTTCAATTGTTCCATATGAGGAGAGAGCATGTGCTGCATATGCTACATGTTGAAAGTCTCTGAACTTTTCAGAAAGGCGCTGATGTCATCACTACTGCTCCTTTTCATCTAACCAGTCATACGGAGGTTCAAGTGTTGACATGTTTCAAAATAACTGTCATAGAAATAAAACCCACATGCAACATGGGAGTGTTTTATTGATGAAGTGCTGGGATGATGAAGCACTCCCCAGTGCCCTGCTAACACTTTTCCGAAAACCAGGAAGAAATACTATGCAGACACATGCCTTTGAACACAGAGATATAATTCTTCCAAGTGCAGAATACTAGGAACTCCGTACGATACAGAGGAGCAATAGCATGGAACAGTCTATCTAGCACGGAATCACCGGCCAATAATTTAAACGAATTCAAGTCTTTACTAGCTAAATTTGACATTAGGAGAATAAACTTTGATTCTATTGTAGCTGCAACTAATAGGCAAACCAAGAGCAGTATTCCTTCAGTTGAAGAACATTTGGAATTCAAAGGAACTGACTCTGCAAACGAAGATCAGGCTGTTCAACTACAAAGTAAAGTATATGGAGCAGAAAGTTGTCCTGGAGGACAACTGTGGCAACAATGAAAAAAGTGCAGACTTTTATCAACACCAGTCTGAGAAGGATCCTCCGGATCCACCATAAACAACCAGGACCCCTGCCAGAGAACCAACCAGCTTTCGGCAGAAGAGGAAGGTGTGTGGATCAGCCACACACTCCGCAAGCCAGCCTCCAACATCACCAAACAAGCGCTCACCTGGAATCCTCAAGGCAAGAGGAACAAAGGACGGCCCAGAAACACATGGTGCCAAGACCTTGACGCTGACATCAAAAGAATGGGATACACCTGGAGCCAACTGGAGCAGATAGCCCAGGACTAAGATGCCTGGAGATCCACTGTTGGTGGCCTACGCCCCAGGAGAGGTAGAAGGCGTAAGGTTTTTTTTTTTTGTTTGGTTTTAAAGATTGTATATATTTTTAGTTTTTTTTTGTATTCGTAATTATTTCTATCTTTACATGTACAACCCCACCAGCTCTGCTGATCAACTGATGGTGTTTAAATAAATTCATTCATTCATTCATTCATTCATTTAAAGGAGAACTAAAGGCAATTTTTTATTATCAAAATTCTATTTTTCATTTTATTAAATATCGGAATGCATTTTTGATCGCTATTTTGTCGCTGCTATAGCAAGTTATGAGTGTTTGAAATATGCTCTGTAATATATCAGTCCATATGTCAAAGCAATGACCGTAAACGAGATTCGTTGAGACCCATGCGAGACATCGTAGGACGGAAATAAAACGTACAACGGAAATCAAAGTCACCAACATCTGCCAACGTTGTCAAAAGACGTGCATGCCCTCTTTCGAATGCTGATGTAATCAAGCCGGAAGTTTTGTTTGTTTTGAGAGCAATCAGGAAAGTTTGAAAAAAGTAGGCAGTAATCGTCATTTAAACTCGTTTTTGTGCAATACTTCATTTGGAAAACAGTTTTCAAAATGGCGGCACTGACACCTGGCTGACACTTCACGCTTCAAAGTCTCGTACAAGTCTCGTGAAGATCGCGTGGATAAGCGACGCCTGCCGTGGACCGAACGAACTAAATTCAACACGGCTAAAAACCGAATAGGCCGATGAGTATAATATTTAATCGCAATTAGTTGCCGATACGAGTCACGATATAAGGTTACTAAAACCGAAAACGTCATTGAATAACACGTTAATTAAGAAATAAAGCAAGTTTAAAAATCATTTCAGTTCTCATTTAAATGCAACAATAAAAGTTGACACTGTAAACTCTATAGTGTCTGGACATACAGAGAAAATAATTAGCTGGACAACCAGCAGTGATAGAAAATATAATTTTTTTTAACTTACAGAATAAATCCACACATTTTTAATTAAATGCAAACATAATTGATGTCCCATCTACATGCTCCACTGGAGTGTATCATTAGCTCAGCAAACCAGATGGCCTTCATTCCGTCTCTATATCACGGCCATTTATTTTCTCTTTGTTCCTCTACACATTTATATTATATACTCACTCTCTCTCTCTCTCTCTCTCTCTCGGACCCCACTGGGGCAGGTGTCCCATCCTAATGGTTTTCTCCTTTAGGGTAATGGGCATGTCATTCCTGCTAACATGCAGTGTCAAAAGATCAAGTCTCTCACTAAAGCACATTATTCACATTATTTTAGATATACTTTTTACTCCTCTAATGACACAAGCACAAACATTTTATATGGCTTGTGTCTAAAAACGAACCTTTTAACATGAACGTTTTAATTACTAAGAGAAAAACTAGCCTTTGAGCAAATGAGTCAGGAATTAATTTATTTTAAAAAATGACTTGCATGATCATTTGATGGAGAAAGTTACATTTATAATAATAGTTTAACAATCATTTTTCTTTATCTTTTCACACACAAATTGACTCTGTGAGCATACAGGGATAATAATGGGGCGGCACGGTGGTGTAGTGGTTAGCGCTGTCGCCTCACAGCAAGAAGGTCCGGGTTCGAGCCCTGCGGCCGGCGAGGGCCTTTCTGTGTGGAGTTTGCATGTTCTCCCCGTGTCCGCGTGGGTTTCCTCCGGGTGCTCCGGTTTCCCCCACAGTCCAAAGACATGCAGGTTAGGTTAACTGGTGACTCTAAATTGACTGTAGGTGTGAATGTGAGTGTGAATGGTTGTCTGTGTCTATGTGTCAGCCCTGTGATGACCTGGTGACTTGTCCAGGGTGTACCCCGCCTTTCACCCGTAGTCAGCTGGGATAGGCTCCAGCTTGCCTGCGACCCTGTAGAACAGGATAAAGCAGCTACAGATAATGAGATGAGAGATAAACAGTTATTCCATGAAATCAAGTCATACATGAGCTGATAGCCGATGAGGTGCGTAGCATCAAGTTGGCTATTGTCAGGGATTGGTATGAGACGGATGTAAGTGCAGAATAAGTATTTATTATAAAATAGGTTACAGACAAACAAATCCAAATCAGCAGGCAATTTCATAAATGAACAAACTAGCAATGGGTCAGGCAAGGCACAAACAGAGTATACTAGGCACAGACAAAACGGAAACAACAAACAGGAATTGGAAAACCAGGAGATCAAATACGGAGACACGGCTCGGTCAAGTGTCACAAAGAACTCAACACTTCGCACTGAACGTGTGTTTTCTCAGTCTTGCACAGATTGCACCATAATCATGAGCAGGTGTGCGTCATTAACATTGGGTGTGCGAGAATCCGCTCGGCGCACGCACAGTCCGAACCGCGCCCGAAAGTCAAACTGGTGCATGTGCCAAAGCGCACAGGTATGACATGCCATGTATGATGAGATTGAGTGGAATAACTGCTTTATTCTATTCACATTCACTGGGTTTTGAGGAACAGAGCATGTTTATTTTTACTTTTTGCAAATTCAATAAATAAAAACTTTATACAAAATGTCCAACAAAATAATTTCCGCTTAAAATGTAAACAAACTGGTGAAATGACAGGAGCAATTTGTAAAAAATGTGATAATAATAATAATTATTATTATTATTATTATTATTGGGCGGCACGGTGGTGTAGTGGTTAGCGCTGTCGCCTCACAGCAAGAAGGTCCTGGGTTCGAGCCCCGTGGCCGGCGAGGGCCTTTCTGTGCGGAGTTTGCATGTTCTCCCCGTGTCCGCGTGGGTTTCTTCCGGGTGCTCCGGTTTCCCCCACAGTCCAAAGACATGCAGGTTAGGTTAACTGGTGACTCTAAATTGACCGTAGGTGTGAATGTGAGTGTGAATGGTTGTCTGTGTCTATGTGTCAGCCCTGTGATGACCTGGCGATTTGTCCAGGGTGTACCCCGCCTTTCGCCCGTAGTCAGCTGGGATAGGCTCCAGCTCGCCTGCGACCCTGTAGAAGGATAAAGCGGCTAGAGATAATGAGATGAGATTATTATTATTATTGAAAAATAAAAAAGATACATTCTTACCATCAAATACTTTCATTCCATATTTTGTTGCTTTTGTTTGTTTGTATTTTTTTGGGGGGGGGCTTCCTCTTCTTCTTCTTTATCATCTTCTTTAGGGTTTTTCTGGTGGTTGGCAAACCAACTTAAAGGTGCATTACTGACACCAACTGGGCTGGAGTGTAGAACAGGAGATCTCATCTCATCTCATTATCTCTAGCCGCTTTATCCTTCTACAGGGTCGCAGGCAAGCTGGAGCCTATCCCAGCTGACTACAGGCGAAAGGTGGGGTACACCCTGGACAAGTCGCCAGGTCATCACAGGGCTGACACATAGACACAGACAACCATTCACACTCACATTCACACCTACGCTCAATTTAGAGTCACCAGTTAACCTAACCTTCATGTCTTTGGACTGTGGGGGAAACCGGAGCACCCGGAGGAAACCCACGCGGACACGGGGAGAACATGCAAACTCCGCACAGAAAGGCCCTCGCCGGCCACGGGGCTCGAACCCAGACTTTCTTGCTGTGAAGCAACAGCGCTAACCACTACACCACCGTGCCGCCCCTTAGCTATTTCTGTTTCTTTAAAATATTTAATAACAAAGTGATAGATCTGACTTGATGCACTCCGCCATTTTGTTTTTCTCTACTCATGGTATATGAGCTGATATCCTTGTCGTAGAATAGCCAATCAGAGCGCACGAGTCCTCATATCCAGGGAACGTGGACAGAATAATAGCAAATATTCAAACACAGGCAAGACAATCAGGGAAAACATTGCAACAACAATCTCGAACACTGTAAAACATTTCAAATTGGTTTAACTTGGAAATGCAAGTTCACCTGCTGCCTTGAAAATGCACGTTAACTCAATTTGACGATTATCTTTGTTTCAACTCAGAAAAAGTCTCAATTAGTCAAGACAACTAAGTAATTCAAGGCTAACCTTTGAAAACATGCACAGATTAGTTCATATTTTAAAAAAAAACTTTTCAGAGCTCGAGTTAAAGAGAAAAAGTAAGTGGACATAACTAAACAAGGCTGGAATGTTTTACAGTGAATACAGGCAAATTCAACTCATAATTCTGTTTTTAAACAAATATAAGAGTACTAAGTCTACTTATAGACTTAGATATATTTTTACTCACTTCACAAGTCAAATTGTCTCGGTATTCATTTATAGAAAGAAAACAGAATTGCGTGAAACTAGTAAACACACCTTATAATGTCTTATGTACTACCGTTCAAAAGTTTGGGGTCACCCAGACAATTTTGTGTTTTCCATGAAAAGTCACACTTTACCACCATAAGTTGTAAAATGGGGCGGCACGGTGGTGTAGTGGTTAGCGCTGTCGCCTCACAGCAAGAAGGTCCGGGTTCGAGCCCCGTGGTCGGCGAGGGCCTTTCTGTGTGGAGTTTGCATGTTCTCCCCGTGTCCGCGTGGGTTTCCTCCGGGTGCTCTGGTTTCCCCCACAGTCCAAAGACATGCAGGTTAGGTTAACTGGTGACTCTAAATTGACCGTAGGTGTGAATGTGAGTGTGAATGGTTGTCTGTGTCTATGTGTCAGCCCTGTAATGACCTGGTGACTTGTCCAGGGTGTACCCCGCCTTTCGCCCGTAGTCAGCTGGGATAGGCTCCAGCTTGCCTGCGACCCTGTAGAACAGGATAAAGCGGCTACAGATAATGAGATGAGATGAAGTTGTAAAATGAATAGAAAATATAGTCAAGACATTTTTCTGGCCATTTTGAGCATTTAATCGACCCCACAAATGTGATGCTCCAGAAACTCAATCTGCTCAAAGGAAGGTCAGTTTTATAGCTTCTCTAAAGAGCTCAACTGTTTTCAGCTGTGCTAACATGATTGTACAAGGGTTTTCTAATCATCCATTAGCCTTCTGAGGCAATGAGCAAACACATTGTACCATTAGAACACTGGAGTGAGAGTTGCTGGAAATGGGCCTCTATACACCTATGGAGATATTGCACCAAAAACCAGACATTTGCAGCTAGAATAGTCATTTACCACATTAGCAATGTATAGAGTGTATTTCTGATTAGTTTAAAGTGATCTTCATTGAAAAGAACAGTGCTTTTCTTTCAAAAATAAGGACATTTCAAAGTGACCCCAAACTTTTGAACAGTAGTGTATAAGTTATAGTATTTATATATTTCTGTAAAGCTGCTTTGTGCTATAGTGACACACACACACAAAGCCAATCATGTTGATTTTACTTAAAAAAGAAATTGAAAGCAGATTTGTGAAAGCATTATATTTTAAAAGAACTCTGAATCATACATAAAAGCAGACTAAAGTCTTGTTTCAGTTATCTTTTTTTAAAGGAAATGAATCATAAAACGCTTGTAATTAAGGACTTTGACATGTAATTCAAAGCAGCACTAAGTTTGAGGTAGTATTTCTGAAAGGACATTGATTACTTTCACATTTAAAAATGGCTAAGTTAGGGCATCGGTCAAAATATGTGTACGCCACTGTATCCATCTGCACCGCTATAAGGATACCGTGAAAAGTCAAAATGAGGCTGCAGGATTGATGATGGAGAAGTTGCTGAAGCCGGATCCAGGCGAGACCCCACCCCTACCATTTGCTTACCGCATGGTCAACTGTAGTGATTTTGCTCGTGATTTTTCTCATATTTAGTGCAGTTATTTTCATTGCAAACTCTTTTTATCCCCCCGGCATATAATGCAGTAGGATATAGCCAAAGGTGGACAAAGTACCCAAGTTTATTACAGGTACTTAAGTGAAAGTACAGATCCCACTGGTTAAATGTTTCTCTGATACAAGTGAAAGTTGTCCAGTCAAATTTTTACTTAAGTTAAAGTACTGAAGTAGTTGCTTTTAAAAATATGTAAGTATTAAAAGTGCATTTTCTGTCAATGCATTGTTGTATAATTGCCGCAATATTTACAATACCGAATGCCTCTGAACCAACCGATTGGATTTACTGACGAGCTTGTAAAGCCTGTAATGCTGAAGCTCCACCTGACATGCTAGCAAACTCTTTTCAAACTCAAAATCATATTGGGTAGCTAATGTTACTAGAAAAGAAAGATTTCTACATTCTGTTTATTTGGCAAGATTATGCTAAAACATATTTCTGAAAGGACTTCAGATAAGTTAACGTTATTCATGTTAACATAACTCGTTGTCTATGTGTCAGCCCTGTGATGACCTGGCGACTTGTCCAGGGTGTACCCCGCCTTTCGCCCGTAGTCAGCTGGGATAGGCTCCAGCTTGCCTGCGACCCTGTAGAAGGATAAAGCGGCTAGAGATAATGAGATGAGATGAGATGAGATGTTAGCATAACTCCGTTTTTACATGCTAACTAACAGTGTCCAAGTTAACTAGCTACATGTCAACGTTAGCCGTGGACAAGGCGATGGCAACTTGGCGGGCAAATCCATAGAAAGTCATTTGACTAACCAGACTGTACAGGTATTGCAACATTATCGCTAGCTCTGAAAGCACAGACAACTTCATTGCAAGCTTTCTCTTGGAATAAAATGTTTACATCCCTCAATATGCTTCCGTAGGTTGTATGTCGAGTTTTTGTAGGCCGTGATGTGGTTCGTTTTTGGCAAACAAAGCAAACATTTAAAACAAAATGAATCTTTAATCCTTTCAGAAAACTGAAACATGGGTTCTAGGTATGGCCTTTGGTGTGCATGTGTTCCCCAGAAGAACCGCCTCCTTCCATTCTGCATCAGCTGATCGTGTTCAAATAATGCTGTTGAGAAATCACTGAACTTGATTTTATACAGTCTGTGGACATGACGTGACCCTAGTGATTACTGATCGGCTGTCTCAGTGTCACCTGCGAAAAAAACAATCACGTTTTAGAAAAGAAAAAAAAATCCACTTTCAAAGCTGCTCCATAGTAATGAGTAATGAGGACCTTGATAGAAATGTAGTGGAGTGAAAAGTACGATATTTGTCTTTCAAATGTAGTGAAGTTAAAGTCGTAAGTTTCCAAAAAAAAAAATACTCAAGTAAAGTACAGATACTCAAAGTGTACTTAAGTACAGTACTCAAGTAAATGTACTTCGTTACTGTCCATCTGGATATACTGTAGCTATCGCTCTGTCCGTCTGTCCATCCGTCTGTAAACATTTTAGTTTCCGGAGCATAACTCAAAAACTATTAGGAATTTCTTTTCCCGAAACCTGACAGTTATGTTCAGTGACTAGAGGAGTTGTGCCGTTTGACAGTTTGGTATTTCTGTGATTTTTATTTTTTCCATATTTCCATGGCAACCAATTCAACTTAGGAAAATCTGGAGTGGGGTGTCATGGGGGCTGTGGGCATGTTGTCACCTCCTGATGACTCTTGTTTTAGTACCATATTGTTGTATTATCTCTATGAACTGTGTTCTGTGAAGATATTGCACAGCGTTTGGTTGTAAAAACAGTACTGGTCAATCTTGTCCACCGGGATTGTCATGCATGGCTCTCCACGAGCTCACAGGAGGCAGCTCTGACGTCATGACGGCTGCGCTGGTTGAATGAAAGAGTTCCTTATAAATTATGCATTTTCTCTGTGTTTATTCCACTTTAGACACATAAAAACATTACAGAAACACTGCCCTAGAATTGACTAGAATTCGGTTAGATTTCAGTCATCATTTCCTTTAAAAATGGCATCAGTGCCATGCTGGAAATATTGGTGGAGACAAACTTAGAACTTGGAAGGTTTATATGGACCAATAGAAAATCTTGGTGGAAAAAGAAACAAGGACTGGTATGGTGAAGTGTGTGAACCAATCAGAATTCATTATACTTGGTGAATTGTATCAAACACTATGTTAGAACACTATAAAAATGGATGCTTTGTACTCGGAGTCAGATCATTATTCTACAGACTGACTCGGGTTTTGTTTATCAATTTACTAAAAGTCTAAACTTTTCTGTAAACTCTTTGACTTTGAATTATTCTTGTTACGAAGAGTTTCCATGACAGTGACAATGCCCATTGTTACAAGTGCTATACAAATCAAACTGAATTGACTTGACTTGAATTAAATAATATTCTTAATGAGAAATATTCTATATGTTTTTCTTTATTCAAGATATATTCACTTGCTATCATTTCAAGCAGTGCAGGACTTGCTACATGCAGCTGGATGTGTTGGCAAGACTTCGCGGTGTATGTGTGTGTGTGTGTGTGTGTGTGTGTGTGTGAGAAAGCCATGTGCTTAAAGAGCTCATAAACAGGAAGTCAGGAACTAATTCGAATTCTGGTGACAGTGACCTCTGTGGAGGGAGGGGGACTATTACTATCCTGGGCTCTCTCACACGTTGGCAAAAATCAATTTGGATACACGTGCTGTGTGAAATGGCTTTTACACTCATCACACTACACGCAGTACGTATTACCTGGTGTAAAATTACATTGTCTTATCTCTGATTCAGGACCATGATTACCCTTACAGGGAAAAAAAAAAATAAAATATATATATATATATATATATATATATATATATATATATATATATATATATATATATATATATTTATTTTTTTTTTTTTTTTTTTTTTTACACGTGATCAGAGTTTTTTTTTATGTGATTGTTTGGTAACACAGTATGTGAAAAGCATGTGAAGGTTTTGGATATTTCACCATAAAATGCCTTGAAAATGTCACATCAGTACAAGAAAACATAAGTGATGTAATGGGTAATAATTATGTGATTCAGTGAAATTTTCAGAAAAAATTACATCTGAAAAAATAAAACTACATGTACTGCATATAAAAAGTTACATGAAAATAAATGAATTATGACATAAGACATAAATCAAAACAAAAATAAAAATAAGAAACACAAGCAATACCTGAGGAAATTTAATATAAAAGAAGCGAATCAGGTAAAAAAACAAAACAAAAAAAACACATGCAGTACTTGCAAAAAAAAATGAAATCAAAATAAATGAATTGTGAAATACATAAAAAGAAAAAAAAGGAAAGAAAAACATGCACTACATGTTAAAATGTAATATAAAAAAGAAATGATGTAAAGAAAAATATATAAAATACAAAGAAAATGAAACCACATGCACTACATGTGGAAATTTAATATAAAAGAAGTGAATCGGGAAGGCATGCACTACATGTAAAAAAAAGTATAAAAATAAATGAATTATGACATACATAAAAAGGACATTAAAGATAAAAATAAAAATAAAAAACACATGCCCTACATGTGAACATTTAATATAAAAGAAATTAATTATGTAAAAAATATACCTAAAAATAAAAATACAATAAAAAGACATGCACTACATGTAAAAAAATTCCATAAGAATCATTTATTGTAATATACATAGAATAAAAATGAAAATAAAAAATGTGCACTACATGTAGAAAATTAAATTAAAATGATGTATTATGACAGACATAAAATACAAATGAAAATAAAACATGTGAAAATGCATTATAAAAAGAAATGAATCATATAAGAAAATTACATGAAAATAAAAAATAAAATAAAAATGCATGCATTAAATGTGAGAAATATATTAAATATACTGTAACTCCGATATGCAAACTGCTGGAAAAAAAACAGTGCAAATTTCAGATGATTATCCTGTAAGAACCGTATAAATGGATAAATGGATAAATGTATATGGATGGGATGGTAATAAATGGAGATGATGGACTGGGAGAGATAATAACAATAATAATAATAACAGTAATAATAATTCTCAGAGCGAGTGTTTGGTGAGACGTAACAGACGACCCTCAGGCGTATCCACTCTCCCGAGGGACCTCTTCTCCATGAAGAGTCCATCAGAGACCAACATTCTTCACCGAATCGCTCCATTGCCTTAATCCCCAAGACATTTCAATGATTTTCAATTGAAATCATTAACCCCTGAAGGTCAAACTCTGTGAAATTCAACACGAAGGATTTCCAGGCTGACGGCTCACACTGGAGTTAGAGTGAATCTCAGCTCAGGAGGGATAAGTGAAACAAATGAGAGATGTCAGTGGAGCCAATCTAACGTCCGACTCAATATCAGGACGTGAAAAAGTAACAAAGCTGCAAGTCTGCATGAAGCTCAAGCCAGTTGAGTGAAATACTGAGTCTAAAAACAAAACATTGGAAAAGCAATGTTTCATTACAGGATGAAGGTGATTAGTCAGAAGAATCTATCTATCTATCTATCTATCTATCTATCTATCTATCTATCTATCTATCTATCTATCTACAGTGCCCTCCACAATTATTGGCACCCCGGTTAAGATGTGTTAAAAGCCTTAAAATAAATTCAATTTTTATTGCAGAAGCATAATCTCACACTGAAAATTGTAGAAAAATGTAACCCTTAACTCAAGTCAATTTAAAACAATTTAAAAATCCCTGACTAAGAAATAATTATTTTTCATAAAATCGACTGTTCCACAATTATTGGCACCCATAACAAGTCCTAGAAAATAAATGTAATTGAAGCATTTCTGTCATTTCTACTGTAGTTTATAAAGTTGATCAGAGTATCTAGGAACCTTTAATTAGTAATTCATCACATCCTGTTTCCCTGGGGTATAAATATGATGTGACACAGAGGCCTATTTCTCTTATCCACTCTTCAGCATGGAAAAGACAAGAGAACACACCATTCAAGTAAGGCAGACGTGTGTCAACCTTCATAAGTCAGGGAATGGCTACAAGAAAATAGCCGCTCGCCTACACCGGCCCGTATCTACAGTCAGAGGAATCATCAAGGAGTTTAAAACAACTGGAACAGTGGCAAACAAGCCTGTACAAGGATGCAAGTTTATCTTGCCACCACGCACAGTGAGGAGGATGGGAAGAGAAGTAAAAAGTTCTCCAAAGCTCACTGTGAGAGAATTGCATCAAAGAGTAGCATCTTGGGGTCACAAAGTCTCCATCACAACCATCAGGCGCTATCTACATGCCAACAAGCTGTTTGGGAGGCATGCACGGAAAAAGGCTTTTCTCACTTACAAGCATAAACGTAAACGTCTGGAGTTCGCTAAGCGGTACTGGGACTTCAACTGGGACCGTGTGCTTTGGTCAGATGAGACCAAGATAGAGCTTTTTGGCAACAAACACTCTAATACATCACAAAAGATGAGTACAGTATGTGGAAAAGCAGCTCATGCCCACTGTGAAGTATGGGGGAGGACGGTGATGCTGTGCGCCTGTTTCTCTTCCAAAGGACCTGGGAACCTTGTTAGGGTGCATGGCATCATGAACTCTTTGAAATACCAGGACATTTTAAATCAAAATCTGGTGGCCTCTGCCAGAAAACTGAAGGTGGGTCGTCACTGGATCTTTCAGCAAGATAATGACCCTAAACATGTGGCCAAATCTACACAAAAATGGTTCACCAGACACAAAATCAAGCTCCTCCCATGGCCATCTCAGTCCCCAGACCTCAACCCAATTGAAAACCTGTGGGGTGAGCTGAAGAGGAGAGTGCACAGGACTCTGGATGATTTAGAGAGATTGTGCAAAGAGGAATGGTCGAATATCCCCCTCTCTGTATTCTCCCATCCTGTGAAATGTTATAGGAGAAGATTAAGTGCTGTCTTGTTGGCAAAAGGGAGTTGTACAAAGTATTAACTTCAGGGGTGCCAATAATTGTGACACATATGATTTCATGTAAAAGAATTATTTCTTAATGTGGGATTTTTTTCCCACTGAATAAATGCACTTGAATTAAAGGTTGGCTTTTTCTCTTTTTTTGCATTGTTGTCCTATATTATTTAAAAAAATGAATTTATTAGAAGCCTAAGAACATATCTTAATGAGGGGTGCCAATAATTGTGGAGGGTGCTGTACCTATCCATCCATCCATCCATCCATCCATCCATCCATCCATCTATCAGCATCTGAAAGACATTAAAGTGACAGCTTTATGTAATTATGATAATTAGTCTGTTACTCTAAAGAGTTTTATGTGAACTGAGCAATTAGCTCAACATGCTGCATTCTCAGAAGTTTATTTCCAGGTCAACTGAAATGAATCGTTCAAAGAAAAATTGACAAAGTTTGTCCTTCAGGTTCATCTGGTGCACACATGCAGCTGGAGATGGAAGTGATTATTTCTAGACGTGTGTGTGTGTGACCCTTTCTGACCTCTCTTCTGTATTCTCCTGCGTTTTAGCTGTAGGCAAGATCCGGTAACACTTTTCACTTCTTACTCAATGTCCCAGCAGTAATACGATCAAAAGCCGTGAAACTGCGAAAACAAAGACCAGACGGTCCCCCCACACACACATACACATACACACACACATCCACTGGCAGGTTCAGACAGTTTGTGTGCAGTGTACAGGAGTACGAGTCATTCTGTAGCACGGCTGATTAACTGTTTAAAAATGATCCAAAAAGGAAAAAAAAAAGTGAAGACTGATTGTGAAGTGAATATTTGTGTATTTATTTTATACCTTTTATACAAGAGGATTTTAAAAAGTTCTGGACCTCACCCAGAAACAAGGGGCATAATTCCCATTTGGGGCATAACTGTAGACTATGAAGTTTTATATCACTATGTATAAAAACTCAAACGTTAGAAGCAATCAAAGAAAAAAAAGGAGAGGAAAGAAAGCTTCGAGCTGGAGTGCTGTTTCTCCAGGACGATGCGTCCATCCATACAGCACAGGTGGTGGGGCAAAAGCAGCCAAATGTGGCTTTGAACTGTTGCCCCATGCACCTTACTCACCCGACCTGACACTGTTTGGCCTCTAGCTGATTCCCAAACCTGCGTGGTCACCATTTCCAGAGTGATAATGAAGTCATCCATGCTGTTCAGGAGGATCTGGAGGCTCAAGATGTGACCTTCTTCCTCAAAGGGACAGTAACGCTTGAACATCAGTGGACCAAGTGCACTGAAGTTGAATGAGATCATGTTGAAAAACAATAGAAGAGCAATCTTTCTCCTGTGACGTTTTCTGGGTGAGGCTGAGAACTTTCTGAAGTACCCTCGTACTTCAACCCTTGATGAATGGAAAGCAGCACTGGATAGGCTTTATCACCAAAACACACAGCAGTGTAGAAGTATGTTGTAGATCTACAATTATTAATATCTATACGTTCTATACATATAGTGTCCTGTGAAAATCCTTTGCATGATCAGATTTTGATATTTATCAACTACAGACGTTGAGTGGTCACTGTGTTTTGGCAAACAACATCCTTCTCAAAAATAGAAATATCAAATCAAATGAATCAAGTCAATCCTCAAATCCATTCCACATGGACGGCAGTTATGCCGCATAATATGAAGTGCTGTTCGGGATTAAAAGAGCACTGTCAGAAATAAGGGTACAGTAGGAGTCCATTTCTGTCCTCCAAGGTACAATCTACACTAATGTACCCCCCTGGGGTCATTATTGGACCTCGAGGTAACTATGTGTACCTTTTTAGGGCCAAAAAGGTGCATATATGTCCCCAATCAGTATATAAATGGTACTAATAAGTACCTTAGACGGTACTGATGCAGTGACAAGATGGTGTACCGCTAAAGGTATAATAATGTGCTTTATTTTTATTTTAAGAGTGAGCTTTGGCCTGCAATCTGGACTCCTGGATGATTATGGTCACGATAGCCAAAACAAAAGCACTGGGAAAAACACGCAAAGTAAAGGATTCATAAGATTCATGTATCTGATGAATGTTTTGCCGTTCGAGCAACAGATTGAGGAATGTTTGGATTTGCTTAGGATTGGATTTCATTCCTGCAATCTGGCTGTTTTTGCCAATCGAGATCACCAACCAGATCTACTGTAGGGATGTAACCCAATATGAATACTAATATTATTCAAAAACAAACAGATAATCTATTCTAGATATAAATACAGATATGAATGCATTGTGGAGGTGCATTATTTTTCTTCCCATAAAGGTTAACATGGCAGTGAGACTGGAGGTGTGTAAAAGGTTCTGTTAGCTGGATGTTTTTACTTTCATATGAATGTGATTCAACAGTTACTGTAGATGAACTAAACAAAGACACTTTTGTTCATGTGGTGCATTTAGTACACTGGCTGGTCAGGGTTATGGCGGTTTAAATTAGCCTACCGTTTTGTTTATATGGTAAGTCATGGAAATCCAGGACAAAGTGCCCAAGCAAAGACCTATTACGAAAAAAATCCCCTTCATGTTTAGGCCACGCTTACTTCTGCTTTACATCTAAATACTATATACATGAATATTTGGAGCATTAAACATAGACGCAGATATAGAAACCAATAGTATCACTGCATTACAGGTCTAATCTGCAAGGAAATGTGGAATAATAAAGGCAATAATAATAATAATAATAATAATAATAATAATAATAATAATAATAAGTGTAAAATAAAAAAATAAACAATAATAAAAATTTTAATTAACAAATTATCAATAATAATAATGTAAATAAAATATTATTTTAATAAAATTTATTTAAATAAAAATTATTTAAATAATAATATTTATATTTAATAATATATGATTTTAATAATAATAATAATAATAATAATAATAATAATAATAATAATTACATTATATAACAACAATAATGATGATAATAATAATAATGAGACCGTCAATGATGGCGTAGCTCACTCCGGTACTGTCTAGTCCAGAAGGAACGCTCTAAAGTGGGCCACCTTATGGGCGCAATAAATGTTATAAGCTATATACACTATATAGAAGCTATAGCCACCCTAGGAATACTGACCTATTTACCAGAAAGAATCCAAAATGGCAAGGAATTGAGAGAGAAGAAGAGATTTGTGTGGAAACTGCTTATTAGGGATTGATTAATTACTCCATTACTCCATCTTCATTACTAATTCCAATTACGCAAATTTTGGTAGAAGCTATATGCGCCCCAGGCAGACCTACCTTCCTGCCAAAAAGAATAGAAATTGGTGAAGAATTGAGAGAGAAGAAGTGATTTTTGTGAAATGTGGACGACGCCAGATGGACGACGGACAACACATGATGGCATAAACTCATCACCTGTCGGCCGGATGAGCTAATAATAATAAAATAAAATGTAATAATAATAATAATAATAATAATAATAATAAAGTGTTGAGCTGATCATTCTAGCCACAAAACCCAAAATGGAAAGACGAAGCACTGGACGGATGAGTGTGTTTTTGTGACATGGACAAATGTGGCAATAAGCTTGGACCGATTCACTGAAACAGTCGAGGATATGATGCATGGCTGGTGTGTGACCATGTGTGAAGTGTGAAGTGAATACAGGGTGAATACAATAATTGACCCCATGGCTTGACCATCCAAACTGCTGAACAACTCATTATAACTGTGTCGATACACTATTAACAAACTGATTACGATCACTGGGGAAGGGACACAGTAAACAAAGGGACACACAGTAAATTAAGGGACACACAGTAAATTAAGGGACACATAGTCAATGTGTAACTCTAAATATTTGTTTAAAAGGAAGGAAGTCAACATAGACAGGAATGAGCAGTCTTTCGTGAAATTGTGATATACTACAGGATAGTAGCAGTGTAACACAGAGACTCTATCTGGCTTCAATAACTGTATTTGGAATTCAATCTGAAGTGGGTGTGGCCAAGGGTTTGTTTGTTTTGTTTTGTTTTTTATAAATGGTCTCAACTAGAAATAGAGTTGTCTTCATCCCAATCACACAGTTATTTTTCTTTTAAAGATTATTATTTAATAGTTGTGTGTTAGCCCTGCGATGACCTGGCGACTTGTCCAGGGTGTACCCCGCCTCTCACCCATAGTTAGTTGGGATAGGCTCCAGCTTGCCTGCGACCCTGTAGAGGATAAGCGGTTACAGATAATGGATGAATGGATATTTAATAGTTGGTTCTATTTCCCAAACTTTAAACAAACTAGTAGCTTGATTTAAAGTGACACAGGTCAATGTGACAAGATAAGATAAGATAAGATAAGATAAGATAAGATAAGATAAGATAAGATAAGATAAGATAAGATAAGATAAGATAAGATAAGATAAGATAAGAAGACCATTTATAAATCGTCTCAACTAGAAATAGTGTTCTTCATCCTGATCACACAGTGATCATATTAAAAAGATGAATAGTACCTTGTGGAGCTAGAATAACTCCTAGGTATTTGAACCACATGCTGTATTGCCCGCTGAACCACATGCTGTATTGCCCGCTGCCTTGTGCCTGTGAAGGAGAATGAGCTAGAAAAATGCAATGCGCTAATGTTTACACTTGGGTATGGAAACGGCCGAAGTTTATCCTCATTATCATGTTATAATGAGCGAGGTCACAACAAACGTGGTGGAACTGGAGGCCTCCGATACAGAAGCCAAGTCAAGTTTATTTTTATAGCGCTTTTAACAATAGACATTGTCACAAAGCAGCTTTACAGAATTTTAATGGCTTTAAATATGAGCTGATTTTATCCCTAATCTATCCCCAATGATCAAGCCTGTGGCAACAGCGGCAAGGAAAAACTCCCTCAGATGACATGAGGTAGAAACCCCGAGAGGAACCAGACTCAAAAGGGAACCCATCCTCATTTGGGTAATAACAAACAACATTATAACATTTTTAACAGTTTTAACATGAAGTCAATTTTGTTCATGGAGACTTACAGTAAGTGCAAAACTGTTCATGACAACTGCAGTCCTAAAGTTAGCAAGTCAACTGTAGTCCTCAGCCATAAAGCATTACTGTAAGTGTCCAGAGCTTCTTCCAAGTGTGACTTTCAACTATCCATATGGGGCCGTCCTCCACAGGAGCAATATGATGGGACTCCAGCCAGACATAGGGCATCAGGATGGATCAGGCAGGTCCGAGGAGCAGAAGAGGTCAGCATCTCAATCTCAGGATTGCCATGTAACTCCTGAGTGCTCCATCGGGAAAGCTGGCCAGCAATATTTACTCAGCTTGTCTGCCATGTTTTTTCCTTCTCTGTTCTGATGCATTTTGCCCCTGACAATGTCAAATACTTCCTAAAAATCATCCTTTTTTTGTCTCGATTTCAGAGTCTTCATTCGATCTGGGTGATCCGCCATGTTTGCTGTGGTTCCGTGGTCTTGACTTCTGACCTGCACATGACCTCACATGACTTTTCCAAACTGGCTGGTTTGTAAACAGACTAACGCATGGTTAAGATGCCCTGCATTAGGAAATAAAATGTATTAAAACAAGATGATGCATACCAGCCATGGGGATGGGTATCAGCTCAAACAATTCAGAAAGGGGAGTGGATTCAATGATTCCTGAACCAGCACATAGACCTGTGTCACTTTAATTTAAACTAGAGGAGTCCTGACCAGGCAGTTACTAAAGATGAATAATGTATGTTGTACATTGCATACATTGCATTAGCATGGACTTTGTACATCATGGATCTCACTTCAAAGACACTTGTGCATCACTTGTGATCACTCGCTCACTTCAGACCTGCATATAAATAAAAATTTTTAAAAATGCTCGCTTGCTTTCCTTTTTTTTTTTTTTTTTTTGCAGCATCCTGGTCACAAGGTACACCTCTGAACCTTTCTGGCAAGCTATCTGAAAAAAACAATATACTGCATCTCCAGTTTGTATTTGTATTTGTATCTTTTTAAGACAATTTCTGTTTATTCCAAGTAATTTATTCATACTTGGTGTATATAATGTATTATATATGTGTAATTACTTGTCAGCGCTGTTTTTCAAACTATACAAACAGCTAAAGGAAAAATAACACAAAGTATTTAAGATTCATATTCTGAAAGATTAGAGACTAATCCAGGTTTGTACGAATGCTCGGTAACAAAAAAAAAAAAAGATGACGACGAACAAAATAGGGTTAAATGTAAAATAAAGGAGAAATGTAGTGAGAGGGGAAAAAAGAGTGAGTTTCTCTTGGTGGTTGGTGATATGTGTGGGTGGGTGGGTGTGTTGCACGCTCGTCATGGCACTGATGAGGCCATTCTGTTGAGAAGGAGGCCATCATTGTGAGGAAGTGATGGAGCGTGACCCCCCCAGCTGGAGCAGCAACCAGAGGAGACGAGCCATCCAAATGAGCTCTCAGCACCCAGACACACATTCATAATCTATATCTCACCAACACCACTGGCTCACTTTGTTTGACAAATGTATTTTTATTCTAAGAGACAGGAATGTGAATTATTTTAATTAATCTGGAGTGATATTAAAACAGTGCTGTTAGTGACACCTCTCTAAAATAACACTGTGATGTAATATATGGAAACCAGAGTCATAGTACATCTGTGAAGAGGGTTTGTCTCAGAATAATTACCCCATGGTGATGAAGTGGAGCAAGGTTTAGAGTCCTGATAGGAATAGACTAGGTGTTAGAGAAAACCAGGAACTAGGAGAATAGATACTTTGACTATGACTTTGAAACCAAGGAGGTCATATTCAGAGTTGGTGACTTGAGCCCAAAAGGTATGTCAGTATTAACAAAGATAAAGGCCCAATCCCAATTCCCTCTGCTTGGCCCTACCCCTAGTTTTGGAGTGTCTTCGACTGGGTAGTGGCCATTCAAAACAGAGCTAAAAGGATAGGGATTGAAATCTTTATCCAGGAAATGGGACACCTCTTATTACATCATCAGTAGCCGATGATGGCACATACACAAGTGATGAGGCATTCTTTTTTAATTGTGGCAGCGGGGGCATGGCCAAGCAGCAGTCTGTGAATGGAGGGCAGGGTCGGGGAAGGTAAGTAGCTAAGTTATTCCACCTGATGTCAATTAGTGTGTGTGTGTGTGTGTGTGTGTGTGTGTGTGTGTTACAGGGATGGAGCATAAAAGGAGAGAGAGAGCAGAGAAAAGGGGCTCCCTCCCGACCACAATGCATGTGTGCATGTTGAGTGAGTGAGTGAAAGCTGAAAAGCTCAATAAAGTGTTTGTGTGTGAACATCAACTCTTGCTTGCTGTGTTTCTGTGCTCCATCCACATCAGGAACTGCTACAGTGGTGCCAAAACCCGGGAGCACAGAAGGGAACCATCCCATGGAGTCCTCCCATTCGAAGAGCTCATCCTTGCCCTCGCTACCGCCCAGCAGAATCAGCATCAAGCGCTGATCACTCTCCGAAAGGAACAAGAGCAATGCTTTGAAGCCTTGATGCTGGCCCAGCAGGAAGATCACCAGGCGTTCTGGCACCTGCTCATGTCAGCAGGGGCATCAACCACTGCTGCCAGCACCCTCATGAAGATGGGCCTGCAGGACAATCCAGAAGCATTCCTCACCCTCTTTGAGCAAACAGCCAAGGTGTGGGGGTGGCCGCTGGAGGAGCACACAGCGCACCTCCTCCCACTCCTGACTGGCAAGGTGCAGCTCGCAGCACAGCAGCTCCCTGCTGACAGCCGACTGGTGTATGCTGACCTGAGGAAAGCCATCCTGCAGCAGGTCGGCCACTCCCTGGAACAACATCACCAGCGCTTCTGGACGCTGGCATTGGAGGAGGTCGGCCAGCCATTTGCATTTGGCCAGCAACTCCGGGATGCCTGCCGGTAGTGGCTGAGGGCAGAAGACCGTGACGCAGACAAGATCATCAATCTGGTGGCACTGGAAGAGTTTATCTCTCAAATTCCAGAAGGAATGGTGGAATGGGTCCAGTGTCACCGCCCGGCGTCACTGGAATGAGCCATCGAGCTGGTGGAGGACCATCTGGAGGCGGCTCCGATGGCAGGCAGACGAAGCGCTTCCCCTCGCTTCTCTTCTCTCTCCCTCTTATCCCCCTCCCCACCCTGTTCCCCTGCCATGGAGGTGGCGGCCGGCTCCTTCCCAGCCAGCCTGCCGCACCCGTGGTGTCCTCCCATCTCCCTCTTCCATGTCTGTGTTGTCTCCTCCTCAGGTGAGTGACACCCATAACATCAGTGCAGAGGGAAAGCCTGGGCTGGTGTACTGGTCTGGCGGGGAATTGGAGCATCTCACCCACTCGTTGATTTTGGGTACTGACTGGCCAGGGTTTAAAAAGCTGATGGAATATTTAACACGTAGTGGGTCCTGCACTAGTAGGTCATGGGAAGATCCCGGTGTGGCATTGACTGGAGAAGATGTCACAGAGCCGTCTACGTCAACACCGCATCAGAGTGAGGAGCAGCCCGCTCCTTCTCCCTCTCTTGGAGATTCCCTTGGGGATTTCCCGTTAGCGCAGTCGCAAGACGAGACTCTGCGGCATGCATTTGACCAAGTGAGAGTAATCAATGGTCAAACTCTTTAGCTAAGCGCAGCACCGACCTTCCCTTATTTTGCTATTATTAAAGATAGATTGTACCGAGTGATGCAGGACACTCAAACTAATGAACAAATAACCCAATTGTTAATCCCAAAGAGCCGTAGGGAACTCGTATTCCATGCAGTTCACTTTAAGCCCATAGCTGGACACTTAGGGCTAGATAAAACACTAGCCCGAATAATGGCCCAGTTCTATTGGCCAGGGATTCATGGGGATGTCCCTCGGTGGTGTGCAGCATGCCGTGAATGCCAATTAGTGAATCCTGCGGCCACTCCAAAAACACCATTGTGCCCTCTTCCTCTAATCGTGACCCCATTAGATCGGTCAGCATGGGGATATTGCTTTATTTTAGTTCTGGTGGACTATGCAACATGATATCCGGAAGCAGTGCCTCTCCACAATATCTCAGCATGCAGTATTGCGGAAGCGCTCTTCCGCTTTATCTCCCAGGTTGGGATTCCAAAAGAAATCCTGACAGACCAAGGCACTTCATTTATATCACGCACACTGTGCGAACTGTATGGGTGATTGGGGATTAAGTCTATCCGCACCAGTGTCTATCACCCACAAACGGATGGCTTAGTAGAGCAATTTAACCAAACACTCAAGAACATAATCTGGAAATTCATAAGTGAAGATGCATGTAATTGGGATAAGTGGCTCGAGCCCTTGTTATTTGCAGTATGAGAGGTCCTGCAAGCCTCCACGGGGTTTTCTCCCTTTTAATTATTATATGGGCATAAGCCACATGGCATTCTGGATGTGCTACGGGAAAATTGGGAGGAGGGACCTTCACCTAGTAAAAATGAAATCCAGTACGTTCTTGACCTGTGCGCAAAACTCCACACCCTCACGCACCTAACCCATGAGAATTTGCAGCAGGCACAAGAACGTCAAAGCCAGCTGTATGACAGGGGCACATGCCTTAGAGCATTCATGCCAGGAGACAAAGTGCTCATATTATTGCCCACATCGAGCTCCAAATTAGTCGCCAAGTGGCAAGGGCCATTCGAGGTCACACAGCAAGTTGGGGACGTCGACTATGAGGTGAGGCGAATGGATGGGGTGGGACATTGCAAATCTACCACCTCAACGTTTTAAAACGCTGGAATGAGGGGGTCCCCATGGCGTTGGTGTCGGTAGTCCCAGAGAAGGTGAAGCTGGGGCCGGAGGTGAAAAAGATAACATCTCGGACCACTCCAGTCTCTTGTGGAGACCACCTCTCACCGGCCCAACTCACGGAGGTAGCCAAATTGCAAAAGGAATTTTCCGACATGTTCTCGCCCCTTCCTTGTCATACCCACCTCATAGAACACCACATCGAAATGCCCCCGGGGGTGGTAGTGCGTAGCCACCCTTACCGCTTGCCCAAACACAAGAAAAAGGTGATTCGGGATGAACTCAAGGCCATGCTCAAAATGGGCATAATTGAGGAGTCCCACAGTGACTGGAACAGCCTAGTGGTCCTGGTTCCCAAGACCGACGGGTCAGTCTGGTTCTGTGTGGACTACAGAAAGGTCAACGCAGTGTCTAAATTTGACACATACCCAATGCCTCACATTGATGAATTGCTTGATTGGTTAGGCGCTGCTCGTTTTTATTCAACACTGGATCTAACAAAGGAATATTGGCAGATCCCCTTGACTCCTCTATCCCGAGAGAAAATGGCCTTTTCCACACCGTTTGGTTTCCACCAATATGTCACGCTCCCTTTTGGGTTGTTTGGGGCACTCGCTACGTTCCAGCGGCTTATGGACAGGGTCCTCCACCCTCATGCTGCCTACATGGCTGCCTATCTGGACGACATAATAATCTACTGCCATGATTGGCCGCGGCACTTGGAACACCTGAGGGCCATTCAAAAGTCGCTGAGGCGAGCGGGCCTCACAGCTAACCCGAAAAAGTGTGCGATTGGGCGGGTGGAAGTACAGTATCTGGGGTTTCACTTTCGTCAGAGGCAGGTACGTCCCCAAATTAACAAGACTGCAGTGACTGCGGCCTGCCCGAGGCCCAAGACCAAAAAGGAGGTGAGACGGTTCTTGGGGCTGGCTAT
Source organism: Neoarius graeffei (assembly GCF_027579695.1). Taxonomy (NCBI): domain Eukaryota; kingdom Metazoa; phylum Chordata; class Actinopteri; order Siluriformes; family Ariidae; genus Neoarius; species Neoarius graeffei. Next base: position 97,695,177 of record NC_083573.1, read on the forward strand.
TATCATAGGTTTCTACCTAATTATTTGGACGTCACCAGCCCACTAACCGATCTCACAAAAAAGGGGGTTCCAGATCCGGTCCAGTGGACGGAGCAGTGCCAACAAGCCTTCTCTGAGGTAAAAGCTGCACTGTGTGGGGGGCCACTTTTACACTCCCCTGACTTCTCTCTCCCCTTTATTTTGCAGACTGATGCATCAGACAGAGGGCTGGGGACTGTTTTGTCCCAGGAGGTGGAGGGCGAGGAGCAAGTCCAGCACAATTGAGAAGGAGTGTCTTGCCATCGAGTGGGCAGTCCTCAGCCTCTGATACTACCTGCTGAGACGCCCTTTCACTCTCTGTTCAGACCATGCGCCCCTCCAGTGGCTCCACCGCATGAAGGATGCCAATGCGCACCCTCCAGCCATTTAAGTTCGAGGTGATCCACAGGCCGGGGGCACAGATGGTGGTGGTCCCATCGGGGGGGGGGGGGGGGGGGGGGGGAGTCAGCTTCAGGCCAGACAGCTCCCTGGCCTGAGTCAGGCAGTGGGGGTATGTGGCAGCGGGGGTGTGTCTGTGAATGGAGGATGGGATCGGGGAAGGTAAGTAGCTAAGTCATTCCACCTGCTGTCAGTGTGTGTGTGTGTGTGTGTGTGTGTGTGTGTGTGTGTTTATTACAGGGATGAAGCATAAAAGGAGAAAGAGAGCAGAGAAAGGGGGCTCCCTCCCGACCACAATGCATGTGTGCATGGTGAGAGAGTGAAAGCTGAAAAACTCAATAAAGTGTTTGTGTGTGAACATCAACTCTCGCCTGCCATGCTTCTGTGCTCCACCCACATCAGGAACTGCTACAATACTTTATTCATAATGTTTCAAGATATATCACAACCCCAATTTACAATCCAAAAAAGTTGGGATGCTGTGTAAAATGTAAATAAAAACAGCAGGTGATGATTTGCAAATGCTATATTTCACTGAAAATAGTGCAAAGACAACATATCAAATGTTGAAACTAAAAAAAAATTTGATAGTTTTTTGAAAAATATTTGCTCATTTTGAATTTGATGTCAGCAACACATTTCAAAAAAGTTGGGGCAGGGGCGTGTTTACCTCTGTGTTGCATCACCTCTTCTTTTAACAACACTGTAAATGTTTGGGAACTGAGGAGACCAATTGCTGTAGTTTTGAAAGAGAAATGTTGTCCCATTCTTGCCCGATATAAAATTTTAGTTGCTCAACAGGTCGGGGTCTCCTTTGTCATATTTTGCGCTTCATAATGCACCAAATGTTTTAAATGGGAGACAGGCCTGGACTGCAGGCAGGCCAGTTTAACAACCCAACTCTTTTACTACAGAGCCTTGCAGTTTTAATATGTGCAGAAAGCAGTTTTGTCTTGCTGAAAGAAGGAAGGCCTTCCCTGAAAAAGATTTTGTCTGGATGGCAGTATATTGCTCTGAAACATGTAAATATCATTTAGCATTAATGATGCCTTCCCAGATGTACAAGCTACCCATGTCATGTGTAATATATAGATTTAGGCACTGCCTAAAAGCGGAGCTCCCATCTGTTTCTGGGTTGTAAAATTTTCTTATATCATAGCCAGTCTCTTTTGTTTTATTTCTTTACTGGCTAGCACTGGCCACTAGGCGGTGTGTCTCATCTCATCTCATCTCATTATCTCTAGCCGCTTTATCCTGTTCTACAGGGTCGCAGGCAAGCTGGAGCCTATCCCAGCTGACTACGGGCGAAAGGCAGGGTACACCCTGGACAAGTCGCCAGGTCATCACAGGGCTGACACATAGAGACAGACAACCATTCACACTCACATTCACACCTACGGTCAATTTAGAGTCACCAGTTAACCTAACCCACATGTCTTTGGACTGTGGGGGAAAACAGAGCACTCAGAGGAAACCCACATGGACACGGGGAGAACATGCAAACTCTGCACAGAAAGGCCCTCGTCGGCCACGGGGCTCGAACCTAGACCTTCTTGCTGTGAGGCGACAGCGCTAACCACTACGCCACCGTGCCGCCCCTAGGCGGTGTGTATGACTGGTAATTACTAACACTGGCCACTAGGTGGTGTGCATGACTGGTAATAACTAACACAGACCACTAGGCAGTGTGTATGACTGTAATTACTAACACTGGCCACTAGGTGGTGTGTATGACTGGTAATTACTAACACTGGCCACTAGGCGGTGTGTCATCTCATCTCATCTCATTATCTCTAGCCGCTTTATCCTTCTACAGGGTCACAGGCAAGCTGGAGCCTATCCCAGCTGACTACGGGCGAAAGGCGGGGTACACCCTGGACAAGTCGCCAGGTCATCGCAGGGCTGACACATAGACAGACAACCATTCACACTCACACCTACGGTCAATTTAGAGTCACCAGTTAACCTAACCTGCATGTCTTTGGACTGTGGGGGAAACCGGAGCACCCGGAGGAAACCCACGCGGACACGGGGAGAACATGCAAACTCCACACAGAAAGGCCCTCGCCGGCCCCGGGGCTCGAACCCAGGACCTTCTTGCTGTGAGGCGACAGCGCTAACCACTACACCACCATGCCTAGGCGGTGTGTATGACTGGTAATTACTAACACTGGCCACTAGGTGGTGTGTATGACTGGTAATTACTAACACTGACCACTAGGCGGTGTGTATGAGTGGTGGTACACATACACAGACAAACCACAAAAAATCGACTCAATGGGTTTACCATTTTTTCTTAGGTATGGTGCTCCACTGGAGCTCCGCTACTAACGCACCCTCATACCATCACAGATGCAGGCTTTTGAACTTTGCACTGATAACAAGCTGGATGGTCCCTCTCCTCTTTAGCCTGGAGGATGTGGTGTCCATGATTTCTAAAAAGAATATCTACTTTTGATTCATCAGACCCTGCAATGACCTGGCGACTTGTCCAGGGTGTACCCCACCTTTCGCCTGTAGTCAGCTGGGATAGGCTCCAGCTTGCCTGCGACCCTGTAGAAGGATAAAGTGGCTAGAGATAATGAGATGAGATGAGATTTGTCAGACCTCAGGACAATTTTCCACTTCGCTTCAGTCCATCGTAAAAGAGCTCGGGCCCAGAGAAGGTGACGGTGTTTCTGGATATTGTTTATATCTGGTTTTAACTTGCATTTGTGGATGCAGTAATGACGTGTCTTCACAGATGATGGTTTTCTGAAGTGTTCCTGAGCCCATCCAGTGATTTCCACTACAGACACAAGTCTGCTTTTAATGCAGTGTCTCCTGAGGGCCTGAAGATCACAGGCATCTGATGTCAGTTTTCAGCCTTGTCTCTTGCATACAGAGATTTCTTCAGATTCTCTGAATCTTTTAATGATATTATGGACCATAGATGATATGATCTCCAAATTCTGTACAATTTTACATTGAAAATTGTAAGACTGTCCATGCAGTCTTTCACAAAGCAGTGAACCCCTCCCCATCTTTACTTCTGAGAGACTCCGCCTCTCTGGGATGCTCTTTTTATACCCAATCATCTTACTGACCTGTTGCCAATTAACCAAATTAGTGATTTTTAGCATTACACAACTTTTTCAGTCTTTTGTTGCCCTGTCCCAACTTTTTTTAAACTTGCTGGTGACATCAAATTCAAAATGAGCATATATTTTTCAAAAAACAATACAATTTCTCAGTTTCAACATTTGATATGTTGTCTTTGTACTATTTTCAATGAAATGTAGGGTTTCCATGATTTGCAAATAATCGCATTCTGTTTTTATTTACAGTTTACACAGTGTCCCAACTTTTTTGGAATTGGGGTTGTAGAACCCAGGTAGTAGGTAATATGTCCAAGAAAACAAGAAGTAGAACACTAGTTACTACAGCTGGAAAACCAGGAAGTATGAGATCAGGTTTGACCAAGAAATCAAAAACTTTGACCAGAAAACCCAAAACTGGGACACAAGGTGCCTGGGAAACCAGAAAGTATGTGACCAGATAATAGAAACGGGAAATCAAGAATTAAAAGAAATGCTATTATAACTAGAATAAATGAGACTAGGTACCATGACTACAAAACCAGGGAGTGGGAGACTAGATACTATAACTATACTATAACTGAGAAACAAAGAAATAAGGAAATAAGTATTATGACTGAAAAATACAGAATAAGGACACCAGGTAAAACTGTGATACCAAGAACTTGTAGAGTAGGTACTATAATTGGAGAACCAAGAACTAGCAGACTAGATGCTGTAATGGGGAAAGCATGAGATAGAAAGCAATGTAAAATAACTTGGAAACCAAGTACTATAAGACTAATTACTGGAACTAGATACAAGATTAAGGCTCTCGCCTGAATTGGGAAAGTGGGTACATACTCCCACTCAATAACTTTCAGTAAGTGATTTTTCAGTGGGGCGGCACGGTGGTGTAGTGGTTAGCGCTGTCGCCTCACAGCAAGAAGGTCCTGGGTTCGAGCCCCATGGCCGGCGAGGGCCTTTCTGTGCGGAGTTTGCATGTTCTCCCCGTGTCCGCGTGGGTTTCCTCCAGGTGCTCCGGTTTCCCCCACAGTCCAAAGACATGCAGGTTAGGCTGCTGGGCCATAGAAGGTTCACGCTGCACGCTACACGTTCACGTGAAGAACCGGACCCTGGGCCATTAAACTTCATGCTTGGATGTTCACGTGTTGCGTCTGTTCTACTTTGACCGAGTAACCAACAATATGGACTCTTCGGATGACGACGATTGCCTCATTCTGCTTTTACTGAGACAGAGGAAGAGAAAAAGGAACAGAATTTGGAGCCGAGAACACTTCCTTCTGAGAGAAACCCGTGGTGAATTTCACCGAACATTCTATAATCTGCTTGACAATCCCGATGAAGAACTATTTTTCAATTATACCATTCAATTATATTTTTTCTGAAGTTTTCCCCTGAAAGCATAGCGTTATCTCCCTAGACCCGTTCTGATTGGCTGGCGCGGCGGTGACCGCATGCATTGACTGGAATTTCCGTCTTCACGCCTAGAAAAAAGTGTGCATGTTCATTTCATGCTTCACGCGTGAAGTGTGCAGCGTGCAACGTGAACGCCGTTCTATGGCCCAGAGCAAGTCATGCTACGTTTGTCCACTTTTCTTTACATGCGTGTAGCGTGCAGCGTGCAGCATGCAGTGTGCAGCGTGAACCTTCTATGGCCCAGCAGCCTTAGGTTAACTGGTGACTCTAAATTGACTGTAGGTGTGAATGTGAGTGTGAATGGTTGTCTCTGTCTATGTGTCAGCCCTGTGATGACCTGGCGACTTGTCCAGGGTGTACCCCGCCTTTCGCCCGTAGTCAGCTGGGATAGGCTCCAGCTTGCCTGCGACCCTGTAGAAGGATAAAGCGGCTAGAGATAATGAGATGAGATGAGATTTTTCAGTGTGGTTCATCAGTTGCATCCTGGTGAAGGCAAAGTGTCCTCAGGAGCATACACTCCTCCATCTCTCCCACTACCGCTGGGGAGAGGCCTCATGTTGGTTTCAGGTTAAACTCAAGTTGAAAGCTGGGCAATCCAAATGCTCCAGCAATTCTAGAGGCCAAAGGACACACACCTTCATCCCACAAGGAGTCCAACCTCTTGCTTCCCTGCTTAGGATACCCCAGTTGGAAAATGAAGTGGTGTGAGGGACAACTGTGCAACCTCTGTCACTGTCAACAACAATTCTTCACCCAAACTCTGTCCATCCTCCTCAAGGCTGATGAAGAATAAGTCAGAAAGCATCATCTGCAGCAGCATTGGTTGTGGTGCATTCAAAGCCTATCCTGGGAACATTGGAGGTTGAGGCAGGATTATCCTGGATTGGACACCTGTCCATCACAGGGTAGAATGTGTACTATAATTGGAAACCAGAAACTAGGAGATTTGGTAATACCAGTATGCCTGAGAAACCAGGAAGTATGAGATCAGATATGACTGTCAAATTCAGAACTAGGAAACTGGGTGGTATGATGAGGAAACTAAGTATTAGAGAGCACAGTAGTATAACTAGGAAACCTGGAATTAGGGGACTAGGTAGCATGACTAGGGAACCTGGGAGTAGCAGACTGTGTCGTATGACTTGGAAACTTGGAATTAAAGGACTAGATAGCATGACTAGGGAACCAGGGGCTAGAAGACTGCGTAGTATGACTAGGAAACTTGAAGCTAGGAGATCAGGTAGTATGATTAGGAAACGAGGGAGTAGGGGGCGGTGTCATATAACTGGGAAACCTGAAATCAGGGGACCACATAGTATGATTAGGAAACCTGGAACTAGGAGATCAGGTAGTATGACTAGGAAACCAGGGAGTAGGGGACTGTGTCATATGACTGGGAAACCTGGAATTAGGGGACCGCATAGTATAATTAGGAAACCTGGAACTTGGAGATCAGGTAGTATGATTAGGAAACCAGGGAGTAGGGGACTGTATAGTATGATGAGGAAACCTGGAATTAGGGGACCACATTGTATGATTAGTAAACTTGGGAGTAGCAGACTGAGTAGTATGATGAGGAAACCTGGAACTAGGAAATCAGGTAGTATGAGTCAGAAACAAGGAAGTAGGGGACTGTGTAGTATGACTAGGAAATCTGGAATTAGGGGGCCACATAGTATGATTAGGACACCTTAGAGTAGAGGACTGGGTAGTATGACTAGGAAACCAGGGAGTAGGGGACTGTGTCATATGATTGGGAAACCTGGAATTAGGGAACTGTGTAGTATGATTAGGAAACCTGGGAGTAGAGGACTGTGCAGTATGACTAGGACACCTGGAACTTGGAAATCGTGTAGTATGACTCGGAAACCATGGAGTAGCAGACTGGGTGGTATAACTAACGCTACGTTCACACTGCAAGGCTTAATGCTCAATTCCGATTTTTTTGTGAAATCCGATTTTTTTGTGAGGTCGTTCACATTAACAAATATATGCGACTTGTATGTGATCCTCAGTATGAACGAAAAGCGACCTAAAAGTGTTCCGCATGCGCATTGCAGGATACGACGATGTCACACGCAGTGAGCATGGCCAGTGTTTACGGAAGTAAAATCGCCCGGTTGCGGTATGACCCATCCAATCTAGCTTGAATAGCTGTATCCCCCCAAATGGAAATCAGCTCCCTAACCTCTGCGTCCTTCCATTGAGAAGATTCAGAACCTTCACAGCCCGAAGCGTCCCTCGCATTGATGTCATGCGCAGGGGCGCAGATACGTTTTTTGAACTGGGAGGGACAAAAAACTGGGGGGGACAAAGCTGCCAGCAAACCAACCCCAACCCCGATATGCCTGTCAAACTTATTGTTAGTAACCATAGCAACCAAGCTTGAGCTCGCAACCTGCGCAGTCTGCGCAGCTCAACCAACCGAATATCAGTCTTTGTTTTGTTTTATGTGAGTTGTTGCAACTATGTATACACTGCTGTGCACCTCAATAAACCGAATGGTAATTAGTCTTTTGATTTTTCCGTGAGGTTTGCCTTATGCAAAGAAAGACAGCATAGATGTTTTTTCCTCCCTATAAGTGGGGGGGGACCGAACGAGGTGAATTTAAATCTGGGTGGGACGAGTCCCACCCTCTATCTGCGCCCGTGGTCATGCGCCATGTTGTTGTAACTTTTTTTGAGAGACCCGCCGCCTACTTCAGCGCAGAATAGTGACGTTTGTGGCTTGTTGATGACGTGCAAGTCGGATGAATGCGACCTGGCGGTTCAGACTGAAGTCGCATATGAAAAGATCGGATAGGAATCGGAATTAGGACCACATATCCAAATGGCCTCGGTCGGATTTGAAAAAATCGGATCTGTGTCGTTCATATTGTCAATAAAAGATCGGATACAGGTCACATATGGGCGAAAAGATCGGATTTGAGTCACTTCAGCCTGCAGTGTGAACGTAGCCTAAGAAACCTGGAACTAGGTTGACTAAGTACTATGGTAGGAAAAACAGGAAAAGGCTAGACTAGAAAACCAAGAACCTGGAGACTAAGCACCATGACTGCTAAACCACAAACTAGGAGAACAGGTACTAAGAATAGGAAACCAAGTAGAAACAAGCTACTGGAAATTGAGTCCTGAGAAATCAAGGACAATTGGGCCAGGTAATATGACAGGAAAACCAGGAACTTCTAGATTCAGGTGCAAATAATGACCAGAGAGGAGCTGGAACAGGAACTGCAAAAATCAAGAAGTAAAAGGTTTTAAGCTGTAATGGTTTAATATAGTGGTTTAACAAACTTAGAGTGAGTCTTTAAGATCTAATTCCCAAATGCTCAACCATAAGGCAGTAGTTGAGCATTATCTTTCTCCATCTCTCAGGGCTATAAAATGGAGGTGGTTTTTTTAAGCAGTTTTCTGAGCTATATATGTTGGAGTAATTGTGTTAACTTCATTTGTTTAACATGGTACACAATCCCAAAAATGTACTCAGGCTTTTAATTAAATCCTAATGGACGTTCATGTCTCTGTACCTTAAAACATTCAACAAATAAGGTAAAAAAAAAAAAAAGAGAGAGAGAAAGCATTGAGTAAATGTTGAACCACAAGGTACCTGGAAAGATTTGTCAGATAAATAGAACATAATGTCTATAGAAAGGTGAAAACACATTAAATCTTAACATGGCACTAAAGAGGCAGGAAGAGCAAATCCTGCTCTGATTTCTCTTCCTTTTCAGAGCTGCCTTTCCTTCTCTACTGTTGTATTTTACTACATTTGATGTGCGTTGTTTGAAGTGATTATTCAGTGCCTCGAGTGAATCTATATTTGAAGGCAGCTTTGATGTTACTAATTAAAAATGTTCAGTTTAATCTCCATATTAAGCGAACTTCTGTTTTCTTTGGAAATGGATGTGCATTTTCTTATACAAGCCTTAATCAAACTATTCAGTTCCATGAATACATGAATAAAGTTTGTACATATTAAAGTACATCTAACAAGGAATGACATTCAAATCACTTTATTATTTCCCAACATGGTGTTCAATGGGAATTAATTTGACGTCAAAGCAATGAGCTAAATTAAGAAATGTGCCGATATAGCATAAGCATGGCATTTTAAATCCTCAAGAAAAGCTGGTATACTCTGCAGAACAAAGGACTTTATGTGAATATGTAGCTCATTTAGCCGCTCCAGTATATGCGCAATCTGTGTATGTGTGTGTGTCTGGGATAATGTATGTGGATGTGTGTATCTGTCGTGATAGCCAGTGGTGTTTGAGAAGCAAATTAAATGACTCATCTTACCCTTTGATTGTGTAACATTTCAGCAGGGTATAAGCTATAAGCATACTGCACCAAGCTCATCTATGCTCTCAGGCTGCAGATACAGAACCACATCATTACGTAGGTGATAATCAGCTAATCCACAACCTGGAAACTGGGACACAATCTTCACTCAGTCATCCCAAATCTGACAATGAAAATAAGTGCAGGATAGATCTGTTGGGTTTGAGATGGACAAGATATAAAGTGTGGAGGTATGTAAAGGAGAAGGGATTTGCTAAAGTCCTTCAGAGGAAGGCTTTCCGATTTTAGCACACAACCTGCACAGCAAGAAATTCTGTTTACATACTTGAAATGTATACTCAGTCCATGCTGGTACTGTAATGGTTTGTGGCATTTGTGACATTGTGTTGAGTTACATGTCGATCCTGAGACACCAGTAGTGCAGACCTGTTCTACTCCTCAGACCTGCCTGATCCATCCTGATGCCCTACGTCTGTCTGGAGTCTCATCATATTGCTCTTGTGGAGGATGGCCCCATATGGACAGTCTAAAGTCGCACTTGGAAGATGGCTCTGGACACTTACAGTTTTGTTATGATGGCTGAGGACTACACTCGCCACGATAACTTTAGGACTACAGTTAAACAGTTTTGCACTCAAATTTTTATCAATGAACAATTGATAACTTCAACAAAATAAATGTATAATGAATTTTCTGGTTACACAGTTGTACTTTGTGACTATTTAGGACACAGTTATAGAAGCAAGTTATTAACGAGACCATCAATGGCAGCGTAGCTCACTCCAGCCCTGTGAGAAATCAAATCTGGGTAGAAGTTCTATGCACCCTAGGTACCCCTACCTTCATGCCAGAAAGAATCAAAATCGGTGGAGGGAGAAGAAGCGAATTGTGTGGAAACTGCTGGTGAGGGATTGATTAATTACTCCATATCTTCATTATTAATTGCAGTGATGCAAATTTGGGTAGAAGCGATCTATATGCACCCCAGGCAGACCTACCTTCCTACCAAAAAGAATAGAAATTGGTGAAGAATTGAGAGAGAAGAAACTATTTTCATGAAATGTGAATGACAGATGACGGACAACGGACAACACATGATGGCATAAGCTCATCACCTGCCAGCTGGATGAACTAATAATCATGCTATCTATATTCACACAGATGAAGATGGGTTCCCTTTTGAGTCTGGTTCCTCTCGAGGTTTCTTCCTCATGTCGTCTGAGGGAGTTTTTCCTCGCCACTGTTGCCACAGGTTTGCTCATTGGGGATAAATTAGGAATAAAATTAGCTCATGTTTAAAGTCATTAATTATCTGTAAAGCTCCTTTATGACAATGTCTGTTGTTAAAAGTGCTATACAAATAAACTGACTTGACATTTGCACAGGCTCACTGAAACCAGACCGATTGGGAAATGATCCATTTGTCCCCACTACAGCCTCAGATACCTGTTTTTAACTGACAGCAAAGTCAATGTGGTCTTCTGCTCTTGAAGCCCATCCACCTCAAATTTTGATTTGCATTGATATACTTTTCTGCTCACAGCGTTTGTAAAGAGTGGCTATTTGAGTTACCATAGCTTTCCTGTCAGCTCAAACCAGTCTGGTTGTTCTCCTCTGAACTTCTCTCATCAACAAAGCATTTCTGCTCACAGAACTGCCACTCGCTCTGTGTGTGTGTGTGTGTGTGTGTGTGTGTGTGTGTGTGTGTGTGTGTGTGTGTGTTTTTACACCATTCTGTCTAAACTCTAATGACATACATGAAATCTCAGGAGATTTTCTGAAATACTCAAACCAGCTCATTTGACACCAACAAAGTCACTAATGGTGTGTTCCATTTGTACTGGAAAGTCAGGATTTCTGAGTCTCATCTCATCTCATTATCTGTAGCCGCTTTATCTTGTTCTACAGGGTCGCAGGCAAGCTGGAGCCTATCCCAGCTGACTACGGGCGAAAGGCGGGGTACACCCTGGACAAGTCGCCAGGTCATCACAGGGCTGACACATAGACACAGACAACCATTCACACTCACATTCACACCTACGGTCAATTTAGAGTCACCAGTTAACCTAACCTGCATGTCTTTGGACTGTGGGGGAAACCGGAGCACCCGGAGGAAACCCACACGGACACGGGGAGAACATGCAAACTCCGCACAGAACGGCCCTCGCCGGCCATGAGGCTCAAACCCGGACCTTCTTGCTGTGAGGCGACAGCGCTAACCACTACACCACCGTGCCGCCCCGGATTTCTGAGTCCCCAGTCAAAAATATCAATTGGAACACCCCCTGCTGTTGGATTCCTGACTCATAAAGTCAGAGTGACCTTACCAATCCTGCTGACCTCAAAATCTAAGATGGCTGCTACACGAGTCAACAGAGGGGAAGCTGCAGCAATAAACTGTTTATTATTCTATCCACATTCACTGGATGTGAGCAAGCACACGCTCTGATTGGCTACACTACTACGAGGCTATCAGCTTATATATCATGAGTAGAGAAAAACAAAATGGCAGGACGTATTGCTGAACCAACTGAGGACAAAATAAAAACTCTACTCAAAAACAAAACCTCAAAAAATAAAAAATAAAAATATGGAATACAAGTATTTGATGGTAAGAATGTATTTTTTTTTCAATAAATATCATTATTATCACATTTTTCACAAATTGCTCCTGTCATTTTGCCGGTTTGTTTACTTTCTAAGCGGAAATTGTTTTGTCTGACGTTTTGTATAAAGAATTTGCAAAAAATAAAAATAAAACTGCTCTGTTTCTCAAAATCCAGTGCATGTGGACAGAATAAAATGGTTATTCCACTCAATCTCATTGTACATGAGCTGATAGCAAACGAGGCACGTAGCACCTGAGTAGCACTTGATTTTGTGGAATAATTGTTTATTAGCACTTCTATCTTATTTGTGTCTCTTTAAATCAGTCCTACGGTACACACCTCTATCTGTGGACATGTTGCTGTAACACCATGTAATGGATTGTTGTTAACTAGTATTGCTAACAATGGCTAACCTGGCTAGATATCCCTGGTATTGGTTTTCCAACTTTGACACTGAAATGCAGTCAACTTGAGTGTGACGTCATTCCCAACTCCAACTTCCGACTTCCAGGGTAAGAATAAGATCACATTCATTCTCCTCCATTCTGATGTCTGATGTGAAAATAAGCTTAATCTTGTGAAGTGGATTTGCATGATTTTATGCATCGTGCTGCTGCCACATGATTGGCTAACTGGATAACTGCATGAATGAGTAGGTTTAGAGGTGTAATTGTAGATGTAGAAAAAAAGAACTAAGCTCAGTACACAAAGTTTCCCAAGAAACAGGACATCTTGGACGTCTGGGATGTGTGAGCACGTCAGAAGCATTTTGCATGCACAGCAGACAAAGGACATTTTGTTCAAGACATTTTGGAAACTGTCTACAATTGACGTACAGAAATTACGTAAGTGTACCGCTGTTACTCTTTTGTCTCGCTATAGAAAGGCAAAGATCAATAAGCAAAGGTTTTCTGTAAATCTTGATGTGAAGTGAAAACACCTCCATGACGCAAAGGTCAGTTCTCCTTCAGATTATTGCACTCTCTTCTGCATAGAAGGACTAGCGGTCAAAAACTCATGAGCGTAATATAAAGGGGGTGAAATTGGGGTTGAGAGAGAGAGGGAGAAGGAGAGAGAGAGACAGAGAGAGGGAGAAGGAGAGAGACGGAGAAAGAGAGACAGAGAGGGAGAAGGAGAGAGACAGACAGACAGACAGACAGAGGGAGAAGGAAAGAAAGAGAGAGGGAGAGAGAGAGGGAGATGGAGAGAGGGAGAAGGAGAGAGATATGGAAAGAGAGGGAAAGGGACATGGAGAGAGGGAGAAGGGGAGAGAGAGACAGAGAGAGGGAGGAGAGAGACAGACAGACAGACAGACAGACAGAGAAGGAGAGAGACAGAGAGGGAGAGAGAGAGAGAGAGATAGGGAGAGAGACAGGGAGAGAGAGAGAGAGAGAGATAGGGATGGAGATGGAGAGAGAGAGAAGGAGAGAGAGAGAAGGAGAGAGAGAGGGAGAAGGAGAGAGAGCGAGAGGGAGAAGGAGAGAGACAGAGGGAGAAGGAGACAGAGAGAGGTAGGAGGAGAGAGAGAAAACACAGGACAAAGCTTTTCCAAGTACACCATTGTTCATGAATCTTGTTAAATTTTTCTAAATCTCTGTATTTTCCTCTGTGTTTCATCTCTCTCTCTCTCTTTCTCCAAATCCATTTTCACTGGTTCCAGTTCACTCCTCCAGCTGCTGGAGTATACATCGGCTCTGATTAGCCGCTAACACCCATCCGCATATATAATTCTCAGCTCTCTGTCTCATTTTCTTTCTCATTAAGCGATCCCAGAGTGTCTCTGAGCTTAGTGGGCAAGTTTACTGAGCGTGACTATGGACTATGCTTCAAGAAAACCGGACTGTTTCTCAGAATGTTTTTCAGTGAAGCGAGCTTTAATCCGAGAGCTCCTGACATAGAGGAAAAGAACTGCAGGACGGACGTGATGAGACTTTTAAATACGCGTTATGTATTCACCTTGGGTTAGTTTGGGTTAGTCATATTGCTGACGTCCGTTTAGCGCCGAACGGCCGACGCTCAGAGCCAAGTGATTGGACGAGGCAGATGGGGCGGAGCCAGAACGACATGAAGAAGACAGGAGGAGATGTTTCGCCCTGTGGTTTCATGCAATGTGTTACATTCTGTCCTTCTCCATTTTTCTCTCTGTCTCACTGAGCAGCCATTTTGTTTCTGCCCCAATTTTTGGTGGGAATGTTGCATCAGAGGAAGAAAATCTCTTCTCCCTCCTCCCCATCTGTGCGTGTCATGGAGGAGAGATGGTAAGAGGCCTTCTCCTGATGAATACATTATCCTCTTGCTTTTTTTTTCCCTTTTTAAGTCAGCAAGACGATTACCCATCAGCCCCTGTGAAATTCTTATCAGCAGCAGCCAGATGGGGAGCACAGGAATAATGTCAATAACCCCAGACTTGTTGATCGAATGCTGGGGCTGGAAAAATCAAGCAGAGAAGAAAGAAAGAAAGAAAGAAAGAAAGAAAGAAAGAAAGAAAGAAAGAAATGCAATGAAGAAATGTTGGTTTTAAATAATGCACAGGTTTCTAGGTGCAAAATGTGGATTTTATTTATTATTATTATTATTATTTTTATTATTATTATCCATCCAGCCATCCAGACAAATTTGAAATTCAATGGTTAACCATTTGGCTGGGAGACATTTTAGCTCAATTTTGCACTTTCATTATCAGCACACACACACACACACACACACACACACACACACACACACACACAAGTGCACTTTTCCAGCAATCCACATTCAGAGGTCCACTGGTCTCCATCACACAAAAGCCAATTATAGCCACACCAATCACGTGTGTGTGTGTGTGTGTGTGTGTGTGTGAGAGAGAGAGAGAGAGAGAGAGAGAGAGAGAGAGAGAGAGAGAGATAAGGCACCTTTTATTCATAGAGACACAGCTTTTTCAGGGACACAAGCCTGCCATCTAGTGTTTAAAATAATAATAATCTGTACTAACACAGAACAAATGTAGAAAATAGAATTATTTTTTTTAATGCATGTTTTTGTATTCACTATTATTATGGATGATGAAGAAGAGAAAGAAGGGATACAGAGTGAGTTTAATTTCATAACAGCTCATTACCATTCATGCTTTACTGCTGCTTCTCCAATCATTTCACACAACTGCAGGGCAAATTACCCATCATGCACCTCACTGTGCCATGCAGAGCTCCAGCCCTGGGGTCCTGCTCTGACCCATTTTAAACACTGTGTTATTTTAGGACACCTCCTGAGGCGACACACACACACACACACACACACACACACACACACGGTATCAAAGCACAATCACATGCTATAATAGTTGAAAGAGTGTAAGAAATTGTTTTTTTCAGATGTAGCATGCTTTTTATTTTTTTACAAATGAATAATGTTCCACATTTTTCAGATGATTTAAAAAATAATTTTATGCAATTAATTTTTTCCACATTATTATTATTATTATTATTATTATTATTATTATTATTATTATTATATAATACAGAATCAGTATTCTATAATACAGAATCAATCTTCATCTTAGTGTGGATTCATGAGTAATCCTGCAGTGTGTATGTAAGGTTTTATTCCTTTGTAAGGATAAATAATTGTAAGTAGTAGAGTGGGGGGAAAAGCCCCCCTTAAGGAAAATTCAGTTTTTCTCCAAGTTGAAATAAACCATGTGTTTAGTTTTAATCATAGTTTTTGACAACAGTGACATGAACAATAATGCCACCTAAAGTTTGCCTAAAGTTAATACTTAATTTTTTTTTTAACAAAAACAAACATTGTGCCAAGGGGGCCTTTTACCCCCCCCCCCCCCCCCCCCCCCCCCCAAGTGGGGTAAAAGGCCCCCTGAGGTGGGGCAATAGGCCCCCTCATTCAAAAAAAGCTGTTTGGATAGCAAAAGTGTTTACTTAAGCCTATAATGTGAAAGAAACAAGAAAATATCCCTGAATTAATGAATAGATGCATTATTTTATTATATTTTGCATTTTAATTTCAATTTTTTTTTTTATTTCAATTATTTTTAATATTAAGTTCAAATTACTTGCTTTACTCAACCAGGTAAGCGAGATGTTATTAAAAACTATGTATCTGCTATTCAGAAATGTATGAAATACAGTAATTATGATAAAAGGAAATGATGCCCCCTGGGGGCCATTTACCCCGCCATTAAGGGGGCGTTTTACCCCACAGACTACACTTTTACAAAAAAGGGTCTTACTTTCAAAATGTGATTCAACTTTTTATACCTAATGTATTTTTTTAACGTACTGACTTGTCTACTCATACCACATACACAGCTGTGATATCTGACGAAATAGCAGCTAAGTACAGTTTTACTGATATCTGAAAATTATATCACTTACCATGAAATCTGATTTCTCTCCGCTGCGTTGCTGATATGCGATCCACAGTGGATATTTGTATATCCCCGTTGTCAAGCCAGTCCATAGCAACAATAGAAATGTAACTTTGCGCCATCTGGTGGTTATTTTGGGTAAAACAGGCCGGGGGCGTATTACCCCACGGGGGCGTATTACCCCACTCTACTCTATTTATTCTTGACCAAGAAGGCAGTAATTTATTTTGTGACAAAATTGTAATGATTTATTTTTAATATTGTTCTGTTCTGTTCTATTTTACTATTTCAGCTAGAAGGCATTGAATTCTTCTGTCTCCTGTGTAACTTGACCAAGTTACTGTGTGACCTTCTGTCTAAGCTAGACACATTGCTCGAGACGTAATACTGATATCTTTTGGAACATTCTATCTCTGACCTAAGGTTGTGCGTAAATGTTGATATCTGTTAGAACATCTGCTAATATGAAATATATTGCTTATTAAGATGTGTTTTGCTCAGTCCAAGGTTTACTGACCTAGTCACTGTTGTCATAGTCTGACATCCTACGACGCACACACATAACACACACACACACACACATTCACATACACACACACACACACATAGCATAGCTGCATATCCACACAGACACACACACACATAGACAGATATCAAACAGTGATGTCATTTCATCCACACAGATAAGACACATATAAAATCCCTGTATTCTCTCGTTGTATTGGGGGACTTGCGAATAAAGATTGCGAACTAGATTGTGGGGTTCCTTTCTTTTTTCTGCGACTCACCCCCAGACGTCTGGGTGACACGAGGGGACTGATCTCGAGATGGTGAGGGCCAGAGGTGAAAAAAACCCTAACAGTGTAATTAAAAAAGTAACACAAAAGTGCTCTTTCTTCTTCACCTACACCACCTTCAACACCTTCATCTTCTTCAAGGAACTGGTGGAGGATCTCCATAGGACGAGGTTCTCTTCACCTACCCCAGTGAACATTCAGGGAAAGGACATTGCAATCGTTAGGAGCTACAAGTACCTGGGTGTTCACCTGAACAATAAACTGGACTGGACTGATCACACACACACCCTGTACAAGAAAGGCCAGAGCAGACTCCACCTGCTGAGGAGGCTCAGGGCCTTTGGAGTTCAGGGTCCACTTCTGAACTCTTTTTATGACTCTGTGGTGGCATCAGCCATATTCTATGGAGTTGTCTATTGGGAAAGTAGTACCGTATCACACAGCAAAGAGGAAAAAACTTAATAAGCTGATTAGGAAGGCAGGATCTGTCCTGGGCTGTGCACTGGACTCAGTGGACGTAGTGGGGGAGAGAAGGATGTTGGCCAAGTTGTCATCCTTAATGGCGAACACCTCCTATCCACTGCAGGAGACAGTAGTAGCACTGGGCAGCTCCTTCAGTGACCGGCTCCTCCATCTGCGGTGTGTTAAGGAGAGATACAGCAGCTCCTTCCTCCCTACTGCTGTGAGACTGTACAACCGGCACCTCACCAAGCACAGCACCAGACGCTCCTCACAATAATCAACAATACTGTCCAGATCACTTCTACATCCATAGAGACCCCTCTGAATGTATACTGTGCTCACTGACTATCAGCATCAGTACTTTACAATGAACTGCTAGCTACACACTGATAAAATGGCTCCTGTGCAATATACCTACTTACTTGTGCAATACTCATCTCATCTCATCTCATCTCATCTCATCTCATTATCTGTAGCCGCTTTATCCTGTTCTACAGGATCACAGGCAAGCTGGAGCCTATCCCAGCTGACTATGGGCGAAAGGCGGGGTACACCCTGGACAAGTCACCAGGTCATCACAGGGCTGACACATAGACACAGACAACCATTCACACTCACATTCACACGTACGGTCAATTTAGAGTCACCAGTTAACCTAACCTGCATGTCTTTGGACTGTGGGGGAAACCGGAGCACCCGGAGGAAACCCACGCGGACATAGGGAGAACATGCAAACTCCACACAGAAAGGCCCTCGCCGGCCACGGGACTCGAACCCGGACCACTACACCACCGTGCCACCCGTGTGTGTGTGTGTATATATATATATATATATATATATATATATATATATATATATACCTTTTTTGTATACTTAGTACTTTTTGCAGTAAACAATGTAAATTTCCCCTTGTGGGTTATCTTATCTTATCACCTTCACCTTCTTCACCTTCACTGCCTTCTTCTTCACCACCTTCACCTTCACCAAATGCCACAGCACCTTGACTGGTGGAGATATTGATTGTATTTTTGAAGAAAATAATTTTAAGAAAATTGTTAAAGATTGTTAAAAAGAGAAAATAATAAAAATTCACTTTCACTGTGCTCAGTTGTGTCACTCATTTTTCAAAGTAACAGTTCAGAGCAAAATGAAAATGGCGGAAGCGAGGCATTTTCATTTTCAATTAATTTGCAATTTTAGCAAATTCAGAGACTCGTACAAATACTCATACAAATATGACCTTGCAGGATCTGAGCATATATAATTTTTTCCCGACTTGAAGCACTGGAATGCTTTTAGATCAGAAATTAAATTTTCCTTGAAGCTTTTTGAGTTCCAAGTACAACTGTAGCACTGCAGTTGAATAACATATGACACAACGACCTATTAATGATATGGAAATAAACATGAACTGTACATCTCTATAATATCATGTGGATCTAACTTTCCTCCATGTGCATACCTGTACATCTGTACACATGCTTTTCCACAGTGGAGTCCAACAAAAGCCTTAAATTAATACTTTGATTAAAAGCACAAGTTATTTTCATCCAAGCTTTACAGATACATGCGTGCTAAATGGAGTGTTAGCTTCTGCCAAACTTTGGATCAATTTGAGTCTAATTATAAGGTACATTGTTGAGTTCAAAAATGTCTCTTCCTATCGTCCAGCCTGCTATTTATTAACGAGGGCTATTTGGGGATACTAATCAGCCTGCAGGTGTTTTTCGATCCAGACTCGGAGTTTTACATGGTGCTCTTGGAACACACTCTCTCTCACACACACACACAGGCTCAGTGCCACTGAACCACACCTGTCACACAATTCGGCCTTTCTCCTGCATCTGGCCCTGGCGATGGATCTCATGTTGGCAGCGAAGGCTCTGGCACCATTAGTCCCCGAGTTCAGGATCCTTCAGCAGAGCGTTCGCTGCCCACGGCTGTTCCATTACTGCCAAATCGACAGCTGCTTGCTCTGAAAGGAGAGAGGGCAGGTGGATACTCCCATCATCACGCCTCCAGATCACTGATTACCGGAAGTCATACTGCAGCGGCAAATGTCACGGAAGGATGTAGGGGGACTCTTTTCTATTAGTGTTTATTCTATCCACATTCACTGGATATGAACAATCGCACACTCTGATTGGCTACTCTACTACTAGGTTATCAGCTCATATACCGTAAGTAGAGAAAAACAAAATAGCAGAGCGTGTTGTTGAACCAACCTAGGACGAAATAAAAACTCTACTCAAAAACAAAACCACAAAGATTGTTTAGTATTTAAAACAATGATACCCCCCCAATATCTCCTGTTCCACACTCTAGCCCAGACGGTGGCAGTAATGCACCTTTAAGCTGGTTTGCCAACTGCCAAAAAAACTCTAAAAAGAAGAAAACCCCCCAAAATATCTCATTCATCTCATCTCATTATCTCTAGCCGCTTTATCCTTCTACAGGGTCGCAGGCAAGCTGGAGCCTATCCCAGCTGACTACGGGCGAAAGGCGGGGTACACCCTGGACAAGTCACCAGGTCATCACAGGGCTGACACATAGACACAGACAACCATTCACACTCACATTCACACCTACGGTCAATTTAGAGTCACCAGTTAACCTAACCTGCATGTCTTTGGACTGTGGGGGAAACCGGAGCACCTGGAGGAAACCCACGCGGACACGGGGAGAACATGCAAACTCCGCACAGAAAGGCCCTCGCCGGCTACGGGGCTCGAACCCAGGACCTTCTTGCTGTGAGGCGACAGCGCTAACCACTACACCACCGTGCCGCCCCCCCCAAAATATAAAAAAGCATATATATATGGAATAAAAGTATCTTTTTTTTATTTTTCAAGAATTATTATTATTATCACATTTTTCACAAATTGCTCCTGTCATCTCGTCAGTTTGTTTACATTCTAAGCGGAAATTATTTTGTCAGACGTTTTGTATAAAGCTTTTATTTATTGAATTTGCAAAAAATAAAAATAAAAGTGCTTCATTTCTCAAAATCCAGTGAATGTGGATAGAATAAAACAGTTATTCCACTCAATCTCGCCGAACATGGATTATAGACAACTCGGTGCTACGTACCTTGGCGGCTATCAGCTCATGTATGACTCAATTTTGTGGAATAACTGTTAAATATCAGTGTAATGGTTTCTGGATGTGATGAGAGGGCAGTTTGGGAGTCAGAGAAAATAAAGCAGCTGTTTACTGTCAAACACCTATCTGAGCATTCTCTCTCTCTCTCTCTCTCTCTCTCTTTGACATTCTGATTGGATGGTCAATCACTAGCAATAGCATGATGAAGAAGAAAGAAATGCGCTCACTGGCCACTTTAAGATTACTGTTCTTGCCTGCAGGAGTGGAACCCAATGCGTTCTTCTGTTCTGCTGTTGCATGCTGAGATGCTTTTCTGTTCACCACGGTTGTAAAGAGTGATTATATGAGTTGCTATGTCCTTCCTGGCAAAAAAAAAAAGCTCAAACCATTCTGTCCATTTTCCTCTGACCTCTCTTATCAACAAGGCGTTTGTTTACTTTCCACAGAACTGTCGCTCGCTCACTCAGTAATGTTTTTTGTTTTTCACACCATTCTGTGTAAACTCTAGAGTGTGTGAAAACCCCAGGAGGTCAGCAGTTTCTGAAATACTCAAACCAGTCCATCTGGCTCAAACCAACACCCATGCCACAGTGAAGGAAAGTCACACTTCACTGTGAGATCACAATTTTTCCCATTCTGATGTTTGAACATTGTGAATATTAACTGAAGCTCTTGATTTGTATCTGTGTGATTTTATGCATCAAAAGATCAGCTGATTAGAGAACTGCATCAAACAGCAGGTGGATGTATGGGTGTTTCTAATAAACTGGCCGGTGAGTGTAGCTAGATAAGAAAGAGGGTGGAGGAATCAGACAGAAAAACCGTGGGAATGACTGCATTAGTCATTAGTCTGCAGCCAGCACAAGTAGTTGCAAAAAGGCCACAGAAATGACTCGGCATTGGTAATTTGTCACTCTACTTGATTAACAAACAGCTTCACACTGCCACTTAACATCATCCGAGGGTGCATTTCCTTCTGCACAGAGATGCACAGCTACAAAGACTATTAGTCATTGAACTAAGAACTGAAAAAATGAAGATGTCCAGACTTTATGAATATGCAAATGAGAAACGCTTCTGAACATACACAACACCAGAGACAGATCCAGCCCAAGAATCTGACAGATGCACATTTGAAGAAATATTTTCACTAATTTTACCAGATCACTATGGATTTTCATAGGGACGTAGAGCACGCCGAGCCCTTTTCGAAGAGGGCAGCCACAGCCCACTACGACCGTGGCTTGGCCAGCTATTCGCCCCTGAAGCCCTGCGTAAGTGTGGCTTGCTGAAAACTTTAATATGAGCACTGGCTACAACCGTGCGCACACGCCGGGATTTAAAAAAAATCATAATTCGGCTACTGAAAGTCATAATCCTGCCAAATTTTGCAGGCACCTCCCACTCCCCCGAGACGTTTCAAAACAGCCCAGGCTTGACCTACTATGACTGTGGCTCGGCCCGTTA
The DNA here is from genome assembly GCF_027579695.1 of Neoarius graeffei. NCBI lineage: Eukaryota > Metazoa > Chordata > Actinopteri > Siluriformes > Ariidae > Neoarius > Neoarius graeffei. Next base: position 97,717,189 of record NC_083573.1, read on the forward strand.
TTCACCCCTGAACTCCCCGCCCAAGTGCGGCTCACTGAAAACTTGAGCCCTGGCTCCAGCCGTGCATGCACACTGGGATTTAAAAAATTCATAACTCAGCCACCATGTAGTGGTTTGCACTGTCGCCTCACAGCAAGAAGACCCTGGGTTCAAGCCCAGCGGCCGACGAGGGCCTTTCTGTGTGGAGTTTGCGTGTTCTCCCTGTGTCTGTGTGGGTTTCCTCCGGGTGCTCCGTTTTCCCCCACAGTCGAAAGACATGCAGGTTAGGCTAATCGGTGGCTCTAAATTGACTGTAGGTATGAATGTGAGTGTGAATAGTTGTTTGTCTATGTGTCAGCCCTGCAATAACCTGGCGACTTGTCCAGGGTGTACCCTGCCTCTCGCCCATAGTCAGCTGGAATAGGCTCCAGCTTGCCTGCGACCCTGTAGAACAGGATAAGCGGCTACAGATAATGGATGGATGGATAACTCAGCCACCAAAAGTCATAGTCCCACCAAACTTTACAGACACCTCCCTCTCCCCAAGACCTTTCTAAACAGCCCAGGCAAGGCCTGCTACATTTGCGGCTCAGCCTGTTATTCGCTGTGAATTGTGAACTTTTTCTGGAGCATTTTATTGGTTTGACCTAGATTCTTTGTCTCAGGTCACGCTGTACAAAACATCATGAGAATACAGGTAATTAGGTCAGGTAAGCATCAGGTAAGCATCACCACTTACAGGTGGTCAGATCCTGAACCACTGGTTTGTTGGTTGAGCGTGGTTATAGCCATGTACCCAGCTACCGTGATAGTGAAGTAAACAAACACCCTGTGACCGATGCCAAGTAGTGCACAAATATTTCTGACGCATGCATGTGCATCGACTGCATTGGTCTGGATCCGTCCTTAACAACACACTTGATGTAATCCAATTATTTGTCAATTATCTATACTGGTTATCTGTCAGGGCTTTGAGGGAAGCTTGAACTAATCCCAGCTGACTTCAGTGGAGAGGTGGGGTACACAGGGATAACACAGAGAAGAATCTGAAATTCACACTCACATTCACACCAAGGATAATTTAGAGTAGCCAGTTGACGTAATCTACACATCTTTGGACTGTAAGAGGAACCAAAGAGAACCCAGAGGAAACCAACACAGGGCATGCAAACTCCACACCTCAAAAGGCCCCAATCAGCTACGAGGTTTGAACCCAGAAACTTCTTGCTATGAGGCAACAGTGCTGCTTGATGTTATATAAAGTTTTTTTTTTTTTTTTTATCCAGCTTGAGTAACTCCTCTTTCCTGAAAACCTTTCCATCTCTGAAAACTTAAAGTCCACAGCAGGGTGCTAGAAAATGCATTTCCCAGATATACACTATATTCCATAGTCATGTTATTGCACAATAAGAGAAGGGAAAACTATCCAGAATTCCCTAATTGCTTCAAAACACTGCTTTTCCCATTTGACAACCGTACTTCTCAAACACATCAAGATCTCACAGACTGCACTTTGTTTTTCTGCTCTAACACACACAATTCAACTCCGTATCGAGGCAGATTGTGTTTGTTTTATATACTCTAATACCTTCACTTCAAACACATGGATATCTTGGGAATTAGCTGGTTTCAAAGCTGTGAAAAAATACTGGTTGCACAGGGAATTCAAGGAACAGGATTGGGAAATATTAATCTGCAGTCCCACAGTGACCTCTAGTGGCCAAGTAGCAAATGCATACACATTCTTTTGACTCTATCTAGTATGATGGGTGTGGTGTGGAATTCTAGGAGTTGTTCAAAAATCAGGTGACATGAGAATCTTTTTCAGGTGTGATAAGCATCAGAACGAACAGTAATACAGGTACAATTTTCAGCAAAACATTGAAGCTTGAATATATTTCCTGTCTAAATGATGTTACCTAATTATGTTTGCTTTTTAAAAGTGTTCAAATGCATTGTAATTTATGACTGTATTCATTTTCTTTTTTTTTTTCAAATTAATGGTTTCCATATGTCTAATTTAACAAGTTCTTTTGTAGTAGTTATTTTTATCTATCTCAAAATTAATACTTGTTTGTATTTTACTGTTCATTAAACTGTTTAGTCAACTTCATCGAAGATAAAGAAGCATTAATTCTGTTCAATCTTGCTTATAAAATATGATTGGCATGGGTGAGAGGACCCAGATGAAGTTGTCGGTTAGGGCCTTGAAATGTTCAGAAGTGGCTCCATCATTCAGTCAGGTGAATACTGATCAACATGTACAATATCATGGTGTAATCTCTGCTGGCGCACCTTGCCCTGGTGTAATCTCTGCTGGCGCACCTTGTCGTGGTGCAATCTCTGCTGGCGCACCTTGCCCTGGTGTAATCTCTGCTGGCGCACCTTGCCCTGGTGTAATCTCTGCTGGCGCACCTTGTCGTGGTGCAATCTCTGCTGGCGCACCTTGCCCTGGTGTAATCTCTGCTGGCGCACCTTGCCCTGGTATAATCTCTGCTGGTGCACCTTGTCGTGGTGCAGTCTCTGCTGGCGCACATTGTCGTGGTGCAATCTCTGCTGGCGCACCTTGTCGTGGTGCAGTCTCTGCTGGCGCACCTTGTCGTGGTGCAGTCTCTGCTGGCGCACCTTGTCGTGGTGCAGTCTCTGCTGGCGCACCTTGTCGTGGTGCAGTCTCTGCTGGCGCACCTTGTCGTGGTGCAGTCTCTGCTGGCGCACCTTGCCCTGGTGCAATCTCTGCTGGCGCACCTTGTCGTGGTGCAATCTCTGCTGGCGCACCTTGTCGTGGTGCAATCTCTGCTGGCGCACCTTGTCGTGGTGCAATCTCTGCTGGCGCACCTTGTCGTGGTGCAGTCTCTGCTGGCGCACCTTGTCGTGGTGCAGTCTCTGCTGGCGCACCTTGCCGTGGTGCAGTCTCTGCTGGCGCACCTTGCCGTGGTGCAGTCTCTGCTGGCGCACCTTGCCGTGGTGCAGTCTCTGCTGGCGCACCTTGCCGTGGTGCAGTCTCTGCTGGCGCACCTTGCCGTGGTGCAGTCTCTGCTGGCGCACCTTGCCGTGGTGCAGTCTCTGCTGGCGCACCTTGCCGTGGTGCAGTCTCTGCTGGCGCACCTTGCCCTGGTGCAGTCTCTGCTGGCGCACCTTGCCCTGGTGCAGTCTCTGCTGGCGCACCTTGCCGTGGTGCAGTCTCTGCTGGCGCACCTTGCCGTGGTGCAGTCTCTGCTGGCGCACCTTGCCGTGGTGCAGTCTCTGCTGGCGCACCTTGCCGTGGTGCAGTCTCTGCTGGCGCACCTTGCCGTGGTGCAGTCTCTGCTGGCGCACCTTGCCGTGGTGCAGTCTCTGCTGGCGCACCTTGCCGTGGTGCAGTCTCTGCTGGCGCACCTTGCCCTGGTGCAGTCTCTGCTGGCGCACCTTGCCGTGGTGCAGTCTCTGCTGGCGCACCTTGCCGTGGTGCAGTCTCTGCTGGCGCACCTTGCCGTGGTGCAGTCTCTGCTGGCGCACCTTGCCGTGGTGCAGTCTCTGCTGGCGCACCTTGCCGTGGTGCAGTCTCTGCTGGCGCACCTTGCCGTGGTGCAGTCTCTGCTGGCGCACCTTGCCGTGGTGCAGTCTCTGCTGGCGCACCTTGCCGTGGTGCAGTCTCTGCTGGCGCACCTTGCTGTGGTGCAGTCTCTGCTGGCGCACCTTGTCGTGGTGCAGTCTCTGCTGGCGCACCTTGCCGTGGTGCAGTCTCTGCTGGCGCACCTTGTCGTGGTGCAGTCTCTGCTGGCACACCTTGTCGTGGTGCAGTCTCTGCTTGCGCACCTTGTCGTGGTGCAGTCTCTGCTTGCGCACCTTGTCGTGGTGCAATCTCTGTTGGCGCACTTTGTAGTGGTGTAATCTCTGCTGGCGCACCTTGTCGCAGTGTAATCTCTGCTGGCGCACCTTGTCGTGGTGCAGTCTCTGCTGGCACACTTTGTAGTGGTGTAATCTCTGCTGGTGCAGCTTGTCACAGTGTAATAATTGCTGGTGTACCTTGTTGTGGTGTAATCCCTTCCAGTGTACCTTTTATTCTGAAGTTTCTATCAGTGTACTTTGTTGAAGTGAGTTCCTCATTTCTGTATCATTTTCTCATGAATTCTTAGACCTGTGTCTTATTATGGTGTCATCTCTACTATCTTAATATCCATTCATTTTCTATACCACTTATCCCTTGTGGGTCACAGGTGAGCTGGAGCCAATCCCAGCTGACATCAGGCAACAGGTGGGGTACACCAGTCTCCAATCTATCATGGGGTAAAACAGAGTCAAACTGCTATTCACACTCACACCTATGGACCATTTAGAGTAGCCAGTTCACCTAACCTGCATGTCTTTGGACTGTTGGAGGAAACCAGAGCACCCGGAGGAAACCCACACAGGTATGAGGAGAACATACAGACTCCACACCTCAAAAGACCCCAGCCAACTGGCAGGACCTGCTTGCTGTGAGGCAACAGTGCTAACCACTGCATCACCATGTGTGTGTAGTGGTTAGCACTGTTGCCTCACAGCAAGAAGGGGACGGGGGCCTTTCTGTGTGGGTTTCCTCCAGGTTCTCTGGTTTTTCCCCACAGTTCAAAGACCTGCAGATTAGGTAAAAGTACCCAGCCCTTGGGATTGCACAAGACAGTGTAATCTCTGCTGGTGCACCTTGTCACGGTGTAATCTCTGTTGGTGTACCAATAGAGTTGCTGGGTTTCAGTCACGTGGCTTCTCTTAGTGGTTTTACTGGAAGTGAAATAGCTGGTGGTATAAACAGCTGCCATAGTGCAAACAACTAGTGATAACTTGGAGTATGCTTGTAATCTAGAAGCCACTGCTGGCTTTAGATAATTCAGAAGATTGCTATGTGCAATGGATTCGACCCCTACAGTCTGGGAAAGAAGGATTTGTCATATGATCTCGAAAACTACCCTTCAGTTGAGTTCCCCAACATCTCGAACTATCTGGTGTTGCAGACGTCCTTCTACACCACAAAACAGATGAAAGCGTGGAAGAGTATGGAGGATTACAACTTTTTTGTATGTGGCTGGGTAAAGGACCTCAGTATCAAGTCGCTGCCGAATGAATCCTGTATTGTTTTTGCCCGTGTAAGTATGTTTTTTTAAGCTTTTCGTTTGCATCTTTACAACAAAGCGCTGCAAGTTGAAGTGTAAACAAACAACAGCTGGCTTGATTCTCACTTGTGTTGGCTCTTATCTCTCAGGTAAATAATTCACAAAGATCATCAGAAAGCCCTTTAAAGACCCGGATCTTAGTTAAACAAGACGGCGAAGTGATCACGGCGCATTGTAACTGTACGGCTGGGGAAGAATTTTGTCGCAACCTTCATGCATATGGACTTTGTGAGGAGGAAACAAAGAAACAGCTGGGGACTTTAGTGCTTCATGACTAAAAAAAGTAGCATAAAATAACAACACATAGCAAGAAAAGTACTTGGAAAACACTAAGGACAGAGCTGAGAGGGAAATACAAACCTTCCACCAAGTGATCACTGCAAACTCGAGCACGCTTCGACTCGGCTGTCTTCGATTTCACTGAGAGGTTAAAAAGCCACCTTTCTGGATGTCTTTTTGTGAAATCCTGTGTTTGTTCACCCTTTTTTTTATTAGTTCACAGGGAATCCTGAAGAAACTTTTATCCGTTTCACGGTTTGATCAATTCAAAACAACCTAAAACAACACAAGCGTAAGGCATTTTTCATGCGAGCAGTGAACCTTCTCCGTACAAATGCTTTGTCAACTGAGCTTTGGTAGACCACCAGCTAAAGTTTTGAATAACTAATGAGGTGGGTATGACATCACGTGAAATCCATCAATACTTAGTACCAGTCCCAAGCCCGGATAGATTGGGGAGGGTTGCATCAGGAACAGCATCCGGTGTAAAACCTATGCCAAATCAAATATGCGGAATAGATCCACCGTGGCGACCCCAAACGGGAGCAGCCGAAAGAAGAAGATATAATATACAGTACCAGTCAAAAGTTTGGATATTACTATGAATGAGTAGGTGTGTGGCGGCATGGTGGCGTAGTGGTTAATGCTGTCGCCTCACAGCAAGAAGGTCCGGGTTCGAGCCCCGAGGCTGGCGAGGACCTTTCTGTGCAGAGTTTGCATGTTCTGTCCGTGTGGGTTTCCTCCGGGTGCTCCGGTTTCCCCCACAGTCCAAAGACATGCAGGTTAGGTTAACTGGTGACTCTAAATTGACTGTAGGTGTGAATGTGAGTGTGAATGGTTGTCTGTGTCTATGTGTCAGCCCTGTGATGACCTGGTGACTTGTCCAGGGTGTACCCCGCCTTTCGCCCATGGGATAGGCTCCAGCTTGCCTGCGACCCTGTAGGACAGGATAAAGCGGCTAGAGATAATGAGATGAGATGAGTAGGTGTGTCCAAACTTTTGACTGGTGCAGTATGCTGTGATTATTGAAGTGCAATATTTTTTGGAGTACATAGAACAATGTGAGTTTAGCCAAAAAAAAAAAAGCAACAACAAACAAACAATACCAGAACAAAATGTTAGAATTTCTATTAATATTTTATTGTGGTATTTAAACAATGTGTTTTATTTAAATCAGGCAATTTTTTAGTCTTTCATTCACATCTTTCCATTAGATAGTGCCTGGTCCCATGGAGTGATGTCATCCTCATGTAAAACAGCTACAACACATTTGCTCGCTGACAGCATGCTTTGCCACATTAAGTCACACGAAGTCGAGGAAAGTTCAGTTGAACTAAATCAGTTAAAATTTAGTTGTTAAAAATCCAGCTGCCATTTTTTATCAAGAATTTGACAGGTATTATAAGAGAGCAGTGTGTCATTACTCATTCCAACAGTGCCAAGAAGACCATTTCTGCCATTAAAGCTATCAGCTGTGACATACAATCTAAATATAATTCACGATGTAAAACATAACATACTTCTAATACATTAAAAATGTTAAAAATGTTAGTATACACTGAGAGAAACAAGGCTGACCATGATAAGTGAGTAGAGCTAACGCCGTGTAACAACTTTCTTACTTCACAAACAATGTTATAAAGTGTCTCTGATTGTAAATGAAATGCTTTTTTTTTTAACTTTGCTTACGTCCTTCATGATTGTTTATCATTCCCAACTGTCAGGCAAATTAAAACTGCATAGCGAATTTCTTTCTAACAGTCACTGAAGCATGTTCAAGTTTTATTTAAAGAGGTGTGGTCACCCGAGAGCAAGATAGAGGTGCTCCACAATCTTTTCCAAAATATATCAAGCATGCAAATATGAAAAAATAAAATACTGGCTTTGTATTATAGCATAACATACCATATACCTGCATTACTTTGGATATATAGTCAACTTTCCACATGGATGTGCTGGTTAACCTTTGACCTTGCACCCTTTTATTACATTTTTCACCTTTTTTTTAAATAAAGAGCGTATCTACTCTCAAAACAGTTTTGTTTACTGTAAATTCTGTAAAGCTGCTTTGCGACAACATATATTGTTAAAAGCGCTATAGAAATAAACTTAACTTCACAGCCTCTTTGATTGCTAGGGGGAAAAAAGAAAAAAAAAAGATTTGCACCAAATACCACACCAGAACTACAGATAGTGTTGAACCGGATATATTGTGTGCACTAGGACCCAGGGTCAGTTGTGTTAGTTTCTCTTTATTAACCTAAACATCCTTTTCTTTCTCCGCCTTAATGACAGATGGCCAGCAGGAGGCGCTTGAAGTCTCCACCGCACTCACAGTTGATGGCTTCCTTCAGAGGCACGTCGTATTTCTCCAGGTACATGTCCTTGATCGTCTCCAGATCGATCTGGGAAACACAGAGCCGGAACGTGATGGGTTCGTTTGGGTAAATGTGCGATACAAAAGTGTGACAGGTCTGGGTGTGGTGAGATATGAAACATTAAAGAAATAGTGCAGAGCATTACAGATTTCAACATACACATGAGGTTAGTTTGATATATTTTAGGCTAAGAAGCTTGACTAGTTATTAAAGGTTAAATAAAATATAGACATATTGAAAAAGTCTCCAGCAGGGGACGCTCTTTCAGTATAAAGCCATTATTACCTGCTGTTAAATTGTTACCTGGGCGGCACGGTGGTGTAGTGGTTAGCGCTGTCGCCTCACAGCAAGAAGGTCCGGGTTCGAGCCCCGTGGCCGGCGAGGGCCTTTCTGTGTGGAGTTTGCATGTTCTCCCCGTGTCCGCGTGGGTTTCCTCCGGGTGCTCCGGTTTCCCCCACAGTCCAAAGACATGCAGGTTAGGTTAACTGGTGACTCTAAATTGAGCGTAGGTGTGAATGTGAGTGTGAATGGTTGTCTGTGTCTATGTGTCAGCCCTGTGATGACCTGGCGACTTGTCCAGGGTGTACCCCGCCTTTCGCCCGTAGTCAGCTGGGATAGGCTCCAGCTTGCCTGCGACCCTGTAGAAGGATAAAGTGGCTAGAGATAATGAGAATGAGATGAAATTGTTACCTTCTAACGAATGCTTAGAATTACTATTACACTGGGGAACACAATTTTTGTTGAGTTAGGTCTGACAGCTGTTTTTAACTAATTTTTGGGTGCGGAATCCAAAACTGATCTCAGTTTTTCTCTATCACGTCAAGTTTTTGAACTATAGGATCCCCGTTTTCTTAAAAAAAGATGAGAGACTCAGGATTACCACTATTCTTGACACAAAGGGGATTAAAACAAAATATATGGTTAAAAATCTTGGTGTTTTCATTGACAGCGAGCTAAACTTTGACAGTCACATGAAAGCAATCACTAAATCGGCATTTTATCACCTAACAAACATTTCCAAACTAAGAGGACTTATGTCAAAAAATGATCTGGAAAAACTTATACATGCCTTCATCTCTAGTAGGGTTGATTACTGCAATGGCCTTTTCACAGGCCTGCCAAAAAAGACCATCAAACGACTTCAGCTGGTTCAAAATGCAGCGGCGAGGGTTCTCACACGAACAAAAAGAACAGAGCACATTACCCCAATTCTAAGGACCCTTCACTGGCTTCCAGTAAGCTACAGAATTGACTTTAAAGCATTGCTGCTGGTGTACAAATCTCTAAATGGTACAGGGCCCAATTACCTCTCTGATATGTTGCAGCGGCCTAACCCAATCAGATCTACCAGATCGCAGCAGCAAAATTTACTGGTAAAACCTGTTGTTAAAACAAAGTGTGGTGAAGCAGCTTTTAGCTACTATGCAGTACAGCTATGGAACCAACTCCCAGAGGACATTAAAAATGCTCCTGCTGTTGGCAGCTTCAAATCTAGACTAAAGACCAAGCTGTTCTCAGATGCTTTCTGCTAACTGATATCATCATCTTTACATGTTTTAAACTTTACTTAACTTTTACAGTCTCTGCATGTTTTAAACTTTACTTAACTTTTATTCTATTTTATTCTGCTGTTTTACTGAACTTTTACTTCATTTTATTACTTTATTTCTACTATTGTTTAATTCTTATCTTTTTCCTCTCTTCTTCCCCCTTTATTTTATGTAATTTTATTTTCTATTGTTTACTGTTTAGCTTTTACCTCTGTAAAGCACATTGAACTGCCACTGTGTATGAAATGCGTTATATAAATAAACTTGCCTTGCCTTAAAAAATATGAAAAATACTGTACTTAACAGATATGTGCTTGTTTTATAAAAATTTACAAATACTGACATACAATGAAATATGAAAGAAACAGGCATGACTGCAATGTTTATTTAACACTTATATTTTTACAAAGGCTATGGCTACTGTAATTATAATTGTGTGCAAGAAGAAGAAACCTTTATTCGTCACATGCACACTTCAAATCACAGTGAAATTCATCCTCTGCATTTAACCCATCTGAAGCAGTGAACACACACACTCAGAGCAGTGGGCAGCCACACTAGCATGCCCGGGGAGTAGTCAGGGGTTCAGTACCTTGCTCAAGGGCACCTCAGCCCAAGGCCACCCCATGTTAATCTTTGGATTGTGGGGGAAACTGGAGCACCCGGAGGAAACCCACACAGACACACGGAGAACATGCAAACTCCACACAGAAAGGCCCTCGCCAGCCGCTGGGTTCGAACCCGGAACCTTCTTGCTGTGAGGCGACCGTGCTAACCACTACACCACCGTGCTGCCTGTGCAAGTATTAAAGGTAAAAATTTATGTTTATAGCTCTTTCTGGAGTGTTCAATTTGAGGACTATCACATTTGATGCTCCAACAATAGTCAGCCATCATATGTACATCCCATCTACCCTGATAACGTTCTTCCATAACCTTCAAATAGTCTTACTACAGTGGAATTTTGCTTATCTGGAGGGTAAACTGTGGAGAAAAAACTTGACGTGCTAGAAAAAAAAAAAAAACTGACTGCAATTTTGGAATCAGCATGCCAATTTTAGTTTTAATCAGCATAAAAATCTAACTCAACAGAATTTTTTTTTCAAATTGTTCCCCAGTGTTATATATACACACGCGCACACAGAGACGAATAATAATGATGATGAAGATGTACAAACAGACCTAAACGGATTATGGGTTTGCTGTGGCTCTCAGAATAGAGGTTTTATTTTCTCATTTAGGATAAGAGAGAGAGAGAGAGAGAGAGAGAAATGGGACCAGGCCCAGTCAGGAGTCCTACCTCGGAGCGGCTGACGATGATGCGAATGAGGGTGTCCTCGTCAGTGCCTGCTCCCTTCATGGCTGCATTCAGACGCCGAGCAAAATACAGCTGTGGATTCTTTGCACATCTCACTGTCGAAACAGAAGCAGATCATAATGTGATTTATTCTATCCACATTCACTGGATATGAGCAATCATGCAATCTGATTGGTTACTCTACTACTAGGCTATCAGCTCATATACCGCGAGGAGAGAAAAACAAAATGGCGGAGCACATCAAGTCAGATATATCACTTATCAAGTATTTAAAAGAAACAGAAATAGCTAAAAGAATATTTCCCCCCAATATCTCCTGTTCAACACTCCAGCCCAGTCAGTAATGCACCTTTAAGTTGGTTTGCTAACCACCAAACAACCCTAAAGAAGAAGAAGAAGAAAATGGCGGTGCGTGAACCAACCAAGGACAAAATAAAAACTCTACTCGAAAACAAGCCCCCCCCCCAAAAAAAGGCAACAAAATATGGTAATCACTTTCACTCTTTCCATTTCGATTGGTTTGTCTTTCACGGAGGAAACCCCCACCGTAAACAGGATAAAATCTGTCAGCCATAGTTTAGGCTATTTGGAGGTAAAACTTATGAGATAGCATGTGGATTTTATGCACTTCGGATGATTCAAGACAGTGATTCAATTCATGATTCAGAACAGCGATTCAATTCAATCTTGAGAACTGCGACACTGATGATGAGCAGTACCTTTTCTTACTTCGACTCCATCCAGCCGAAGATCAACTCAAGTACAGTGGTGCTTGAAAGTTTGTGAACCCTTTAGAATTTTCTATATTTATGTATAAATATGACCTAAAACATCATCAGATTTTCACACAAGTCCTAAAAGTAGATAAAGAGAACCCAGTTAAACAAATGAGACAAAAATATTATACTTGGTCATTTATTTATTGAGGAAAATGATCCAATATTACATATCTGTGAGTGGCAAAAGTATGTGAACCTCTAGGATTAGCAGTTAATTTTAAGGTGAAATTAGATTCTGGTGTTTTCAATCAATGGGATGATAATCAGGTGTGAGTGGGCACCCTGTTTTATTTAAAGAACAGGGATCTATCAAAGTCTGAGCTTCACAACACATGTTTGTGGAAGTGTATCATGGCATGAACAAAGGAGATTTCTGAGGACCTCAGAAAAAGCGTTGTTGATGCTCATCAGGCTGGAAAAGGTTACAAAACCATCTCTAAAGAGTTTGGACTCCACCAATCCACAGTCAGACAGATTGTGTACAAATGGAGGAGATTAAAGACCACTGTTACCCTCCCCAGGAGTGGTCAACCAACAAAGATCACTCCAAGAGCAAGGTGTGTAATAGTCGGCGAGGTCACAAAGGACCCCAGGGTAACTTCTAAGCAACTGAAGGCCTCTCTCACATTGGCTAATGTTAACGTTCATGAGTCCATCATCAGGAGAACACTGAACAACAATGGTGTGCATGGCAGGGTTGCAAGGAGAAAGCCACTGCTCTCCAAAAGAACATTGCTGCTCATCTGCAGTTTGCTACAGATCATGTGGACAAGCCAGAAGGCTATTAGAAAAATGTTTTGTGGATGGATGAGATCAAAATAGAAATTTTTGGTTTAAATGAGAAGCATTATATTTGGAGAAAGGAAAACACTGCATTCCAGCATAAGAACCTTATCCCATCTGTGAAACATGGTGGTTGTAGTATCATGGTTTGGGCCTGTTTTGCTGCATCTGGGCCAGGACGGCTTGCCATCATTGATGGAACAATGAATTCTGAATTATACCAGCGAATTCTAAAGGAAAATGTCAGGACATCTGTCCATGAACTGAATCTCAAGAGAAGGTGGGTCATGCAGCAAGACAACGATCCTAAGCACACAAGTCGTTCTACCAAAGAATGGTTAAAGAAGAATAAAGTTAATGTTTTGGAATGGCCAAGTCAAAGTCCTGACCTTAATCCAATTGAAATGTTGTGGAAGGACCTGAAGCGAGCAGTTCGTGTGAGGAAACCCACCAACATCCCAGAGTTGAAGCTGTTCTGTACGGAGGAATGGGCTAAAATTCCTCCAAGCCGGTGTGCAGGACTGATCAACAGTTACCCGGAATGTTGAGTTGCAGTTATTGCTGCACAAGAGGGTCACACCAGACACTGAAAGCAAAGGTTCACATACTTTTGCCACTCACAGATATGTAATATTGGATCATTTTCCTCAATAAATAAATGACCAAGTATAATATTTTTGTCTCATTTGTTTAACTGGGTTCTCTTTATCTACTTTTAGGACTTGTGTGAAAATCTGATGATGTTTTAGGTCACATTTATGCAGAAAAATAGAAAATTCTAAAGGGTTCACAAACTTTCAAGCACCACTGTAAGTGTAAATATTTCTTCGATTTCTGATGAGCAGATCGTGTGCACACACAGGAAAAATGACTGAGCAATTTTCTCAGAGTTAAAATTATTTTCCTCCAAAATAGTTAATTTTGCTCGATTTTGAGTTTAGAGAGTTGGAGTGGGAGCAAAATGACAGAGTAATTGTTTAACAGAATAACAGAGATGGTTGTGGCTCTGAACTGAGTAAAATGGTACAAGAGTTAATTTCAAGACCCACTGAATCGAGTCAAGTACCAAAATAAAGTCAAATACCCGATAAATGAAGATGTTGTAAAAAGCAGTTTTAGAGCTGTGTGTGAATGAGTGAAAAAACATGACCTTACCCATTGTCACTTGACCTGATGGGATTAAGAGTTAATCTGATGGAGTTAAGAGTTGGCAGTGGGAGGGGTTTTCACTCTTCTCATTGAATGGAATGGAATTTTTTACTCTTCTCATTGAATACCCCTCCCATTGCCAACTCTTTATCCCAAAACAATAGGACATACTTTTTTTTTTTTTTTCCTGACGGCCAGTTAATTGTCCAAATCAATGGAGCAGATTTAAGTTTTTGTGCTTGATCCATTCCTAAGACTGAATAGAATCACCTCAAGTGACCAAAACGGTTCGACACAATGGGTAAGGTCATGTTTTTCACACATTCCAACACAGTTCTAAAGCTGCTTTTTACAACATCTTCATTTCTTTTTTTTAAGTACAATCATGACATACAGACTACAGAGATATTATTGTAGCTGAACTTTTGCCGAATACAAAAAAGGTCATTTGACTTTGAAAATACTGCTTAGATTTGTTGAAATTGACAACAAAATCAGAGCATACCAAAATCATTAGAGTGCCAGAAAATACCTTGAGACCCCAGAGGGTTAATAGTCCTTCACTTGTCCTTCTGGAGGAACACTTACATGTTCCACAAATGTACAACTTGCAAATTATTCATCATTATTAGAAAAACAAAGGACTTTTCAATGGTTCTTTAAGGATAATTAAGGTAATTGTTGGACAATTGGATAATTAAATGTTCTTCCAAATCGCTTATATTCTGGAACCATTCTGAGAGGAAAAACACTCTGTTATAGGATCTACATCGAACCTTAAAGTGAACCCACAGAGGGAATCAAGGAACCCTTAAGGGATTCAACATCTTGTAACATTAGATCATCTATGATCCAGTCTAAAATCAGTCCAGATTAAATTTGTATCTTTAATATTAGGCATCAGTATACTGGAGTGCCAATAAATTCGACACCTGTGTGGAACCTTAAAGTGCCATTCCACTATTGGATGTATTCTTTGGCATAAAATACAATATATTTTGACAACATATATAAATGGTATCACTAGATAGAGAAATCTTTTAGCTTCAAACTGATATATCAAACATAATTTTTTGACAGATAAGTACGGTATATTAATTTTGCGACCAAAGTCACCTACCCTTTTAATTTCCGCGCGCGATGTCATCGGCAGGTTCCCCTTCTTGTGTACCACGTGACATGTGACGTGGCACATATTATCAGCAATGGCGGATAGAACGCAATAAAAATAATACCAATAAATCTAGCTAATACCAATAAATCTAGCTAACTGAAAGATTAACTCAAAATTTTTCGCAATTTTTTTGGCCCCCATATACGAGGAGAAATGACTCTCTCACTTTGGGGGTTTCCTGGTCTAAAAATAGACCGACACGTGGTACACAAGAAGGGGAACCTGCCGATGACATCACGTTTCACTACCGTGCGGAAATTAAAAGGGTAGGTGACTTTGGTCGCAAAATTAATATACTTGTCGTTGTCAAAAAATTATGTTTGATATATCATTTTGAAGCTAAAAGATTTCTCTGTCTAGTCATGTTGTCATAAAATATATTGTATTTTATGCCAAAGAATACATCCAATGGTGGAATGGCACTTTAAGGTCACTGGCAAGCACCTGGTCCTTTTCCAGCACTGACAGCTGACCGTCATACAATCCTCATACAAATGTCATTTAATCCTCACCCAGTGCGATGTAACACTTCTTCAGTGTTCCTGACGTTTCATTCTCGATGGCATCTAGAATCTCCGTTCCAGAAAGCTAAGACAGTTTCAGGATGAAACACAATCTGTGAGTGACCGCGCTCTCAGACATGAGACATCAGTGAGACGGTTTTGTTATTCAGGCTACGTTACAAAACACACTCACAGCTTCATAGGCTTTGAACATCGCTTGGAGCTGCAGGTAATTCCTGGTGGCCAGGATATAGCTGAACGTCGATTCGTCTGTGCCAAAGCAGCCCTCTCCAGCCTGAGGGCATGACGGAAATCATTTTTATTGATAGTCAGGTCACTAGATTGGTTTACTTATTACTATATTTTCTCAACGGAAGCAGTTTTAAGAAGACACACGTTCCAAAAATAATACCATTGCCTGATATAATTTAATACTGACAAAACATTAGGAGATTAGTTAAACAGGATTTGGAAAGAAAACACTCCGGGTCATGCTGTTCGAGGAAAATAATCATCAACAAGCTGGTGTGATGAAGGAGAGTTACTGTGACCAATCCAAAATTGATTATTTTCCGATCAAGGCACACACTGAAGTGTTTTCTTCCTCTTATACCACAGCAATTTGCATATAGAGACATTTATCTACTAATATTCTATCCACATTCACTGGATATGAGCAATCGTGGGCTCTGATTGGCTACTCTATGACTAGGATATCAGCTCATATACCATGAGTAGAGAAAAACAAAATGGCAGAGCATGTTGCTGAACAAACCAAGGATGAAATTAAAACTTTACTTGAAAACAAAACCACAAAAAATACAAAAAAAAGCAACAAAATATGGAATAAAAGTATTTGATGGTAAGAACATATCTTTTTTTATTTTTTTCAAGAATTATCATTGCATTTTTCACAAATTGCTCTTGTCATTTCACCGGTTTGTTTACATTCTAAGCGGAAATTATTTTGTTGGACGATTTGTATAAAGTTTTTAATTTATCAAATTTGCTAAAAATAAAAATGCTCCGTTTCTCAAAATCCAGTGACTGTGGATAGAATAAAACAGTTATTCCACTCTCTTGTCGTACATGGATTATAGACAACTCGGTGCTACGTGCCTCGTCGGCTATCAGCTCATGTACAACCCCGATTGACAAAGTACAAATTGTAAATAAAAACGGAATGCAATGATGTGGAAGTTTCAAAATTCCATATTTTATTCAGAATAGAACATAGATGACATATCAAATGTTTAAACTGAGAAAACGTATCATTTAAAGAGAAAAATTAGGTGATTTTAAATTTCATGACAACAACATATCTCAAAAAAGTTGGGACAAGGCCATGTTTCCCACTGTGAGACATCCCCTTTTCTCTTTACAACAGTCTGTAAACGTCTGGGGACTGAGGAGACAAGTTGCTCAAGTTTAGGGATAGGAATGTTAACCCATTCTTGTCTAATGTAGGATTCTAGTTGCTCAACTGTCTTAGGTCTTTTTTGTCGTATCTTCCGTTTTATGATGCGCCAAATGTTTTCTATGGGTGAAAGATCTGGACTGCAGGCTGGCCAGTTCAGTACCCGGACCCTTCTTCTACGCAGCCATGATGCTGTAATTGATGCAGTATGTGGTTTGGCATTGTCATGTTGGAAAATGCAAGGTCTTCCCTGAAAGAGACGTCGTCTGGATGGGAGCATATGTTGCTCTAGAACCTGGATATACCTTTCAGCATTGATGGTGTCTTTCCAGATGTGTAAGCTGCCCATGCCACACGCACTAATGCAACCCCATACCATCAGAGATGCAGGCTTCTGAACTGAGCGCTGATGATAACTTGGGTCGTCCTTCTCCTCTTTAGTCCGAATGACACGGCGTCCCTGATTTCCATAAAGAACTTCAAATTTTGATTCGTCTGACCACAGAACAGTTTTCCACTTTGCCACAGTCCATTTTAAATGAGCCTTGGCCCAGAGAAGACGTCTGCGCTTCTGGATCATGTTTAGATATGGCTTCTTCTTTGAACTATAGAGTTTTAGCTGGCAACAGCGGATGGCACGGTGAATTGTGTTCACAGATAATGTTCTCTGGAAATATTCCTGAGCCCATTTTGTGATTTCTAATACAGAAGCATGCCTGTATGTGATGCAGTGCCGTCTAAGGGCCCGAAGATCACGGGCACCCAGTATGGTTTTCCGGCCTTGACCCTTACACACAGAGATTCTTCCAGATTCTCTGAATCTTTTGATGATATTATGCACTGTAGATGATGATGATGATGATGATGATGATATGTTCGAACTCTTTGCAATTTTACACTGTCGAACTCCTTTCTGATATTGCCCCACTATTTGTCGGCGCAGAATTAGGGGGATTGGTGATCCTCTTCCCATCTTTACTTCTGAGAGCCGCTGCCACTCCAAGATGCTCTTTTTATACCCAGTCATGTTAATGACCTATTGCCAATTGACCTAATGAGTTGCAATTTGGTCCTCCAGCTGTTCCTTTTCTGTACCTTTAACTCTTCCAGCCTCTTATTGCCCCTGTCCCAAGTTTTTTGAGATGTTTTGCTGTCATGAAATTTCAAAATGTCTCACTTTCAACATTTGATATGTTGTCTATGTTCTATTGTGAATACAATATCAGTTTTTGAGATTTGTAAATTATTGCATTCCGTTTTTATTTACAATTTGTACTTTGTCCCAACTTTTTTGGAATCGGGGTTGTACGACTCGATTCCGTGGAATAACTTAATTACAACTTTAAAACTTTTAAGTTAAAAAAATAAACTACCTTACAATGTTGCAGCCTTCCAAAAGGACATACAGCTCATAAAGTACAGTATATAATCTGTATTCAGACAACAGCGCCCACTAGTGGCTCTGTGTACACAGTGATTATGTAAAACAGACGTCATAGAAAATAAAGAGAAACGATGAGTGCTTTATCTGAGAGATTTCAGCCTGATGCCAAAACAACAAATCCTTAATATTGTTCAATTTATTACCTGAACAATATTATTTATCAATATCTAGGATTTTGTATATTTAAATACAGTTAGGTCCATATATATTTGGACACTGACACAATTTTTATTTTTTTTTTACCTGTTTACTGAAACATATTCAAGTTATAGTTATATAATGGACATGGACATAAAGTCCAGACTTTCAGCTTTCATTTGAGGGTATCCACATTAAAATTGGATGAAGGGTTTAGGAGTTTCAGCTCCTTAACATGTGCCACCCTGTTTTTAAAGGGACCAAAAGTAATTGGACAATTGACTCAAAGGCCATTTCATGGGCAGGTGTGGGCAATTCCTTCATTATGTCATTCTCAATTAAGCAGATAAAAGGCCTGGAGTTGATTTGAGGTGTGGTGCTTGCATTTGGAAGATTTTGCTGTGAAGAAAACATGCGGTCAAAGGAGCTCTCCATGCAGGTGAAACAAGCCATCCTTAAGCTGCGAAAACAGAAAAAACCCATCCGAGAAATTGCTACAATATTAGGAGTGGCAAAATCTACAGTTTGGTACATCCTGAGAAAGAAAGAAAGCACTGGTGAACTCATCAATGCAAAAAGACCTGGACACTCACAGAAGACAACAGTGGTGGATGATTGCAGAATAATTTCCATGGTGAAGAGAAACCCCTTCACAACAGCCAACCAAGTGAACAACACTCTCCAGGAGGTAGGCCTATCAATATCCAAATCTACCATAAAGAGAAGACTGCATGAAAGTAAATACAGAGGGTTCACTGCACGGTGCAAGCCACTCATAAGCCTCAAGAATAAAAAGGCTAGATTGGACTTTGCTAAAAAACATCTAAAAAAGCCAGCACAGTTCTGGAAGAACATTCTTTGGACAGATGAAACCAAGATCAACCTCTACCAGAATGATGGAAAGAAAAAAGTATGGCGAAGGCGTGGTACAGCTCATGATCCAAAGCATACCACATCATCTGTAAAACACAGCGGAGGCAGTGTGATGGCTTGGGCATGCATGGCTGCCAGTGGCACTGGGTCACTAGTGTTTATTGATGATGTGACACAGGACAGAAGCAGCCGGATGAATTCTGAGGTATTCAGAGACATACTATGTGCTCAAATCCAGCCAAACTGATTGGTCGGCGTTTCATAATACAGATGGACAATGACCCAAAACATAAAGCCAAAGCAACCCAGGAGTTTATTAAAGCAAAGAAGTGGAATATTCTTGAATGGCCAAGTCAGTCACCTGATCAACCCAATTGAGCATGCATTTCACTTGTTAAAGACTAAACTTCAGACAGAAAGGCCCACAAACAAACAGCAACTGAAAACCGCTGCAGTAAAGGCCTGGCAGAGCATTAAAAAGGAGGAAACACAGTGTCTGGTGATGTCCATGAGTTCAAGACTTCAGGCAGTCATTGCCAACAAAGGGTTTTCAACCAAGTATTAGAAATGAACATTTTATTTACAATTATTTAATTTGTCCAATTACTTTTGAGCCCCTGAAATGAAGGGATTGTGTTTAAAAAATGCTTTAGTTCCTCACATTTTTATGCAATCATTTTGTTCAACCCACTGAATTAAAGCTGAAAGTCTGAACTTCAACTGCATCTGAATTTTTTTGTTCACAATTCATTGTGGTAATGTACAGAACCAAAATTAGAAAAATGTTGCCTCTGTCCAAATATTTATGGACCTAACTGTATAGTGATTGATAGATTTAGTAATGTGTTTGTAAATAAAGTACTGCGTAATTAAATGGTGCTTTCATTTAATGTCTGAAAAAAATTAATAATAAATACTGTACATAATCAGTTAATTTTTTGACATCAGTATCAGCTACCTCCAGAGTATTTTTTTTATTGTTTTTAAAATATTTAAACATTTTCCTTCTCAGAAAAAATGTTTTGCAATGCAACTCATCCCCAAATCAGTATCATATCGATATCATGATCATGCCCAGACCGAATCTGTACACATAGTTACTAGTTTATTACGGTTATTGATCAAATAACGACAAAAAATGAGCTATAAACTAAAAATGGTAAAAAAACATGTCCTACCTCAAACAGTGACGTGGCGTCCTGTTCAGCCAGATCCTCGTCCACTTCATAACTCTCATCGCGATTTCCCTAAAGGAAAGATTGCAGTCGGAATAAGCACAGTCCAAAAGTATTTCACCCCACATGACAGAGGGAGAGAAGAACATAAATATAAATGTTGAGATGAAATGACAGTGCAGTTTATATACTCGTTATAATTTATAACTGGAAATTGGTGATAAATTGCGGTGACAGAAGAGGAATAAACACACTTCAGGGTGTGTGGTAAAACAAAAATAATCAACTTCAGGATGGTAACAGTAAATCTGCTTCATCACACCACTGTGTTATTGATTGGTTTTCTATAAAAGAATGCCTCCATGTGTTTTATTCCTTACATTTTAGTAAGCAAAGCCCCAGGTGGAGCTGGGTGTGTTTTTGTAACTCACTTCATTTACATAATGCATCACATAAATGTAACGGTAAGGTTCTGTGGTTGGACGGTTCCAAGTGAAATCACAGAACTCCTCCTGTTAGTCCTTCAGCCAGACTCGTAATCATTTCACTAGCATTTATAATTTATTTTAATAATAAACACAAACCTCTATCCAAATCAGGAGTGGACATGGTATACATTTATTATTCACTACCGGAGAAGTGAAAGTTTCAGAGAGATGCACAGAAACATGTTCTGAGACTTTGAGGAACCAAAAGTCCAGAGGGGTGGAGCTTTTGGATTTTGACTCTACCCCAGGTAGGTGGGGCTAGCTCAGGTCTGACTCCACCCCTGGACTTTTTGATTTTTGACTCCGTCCAGGTAGGAGGGGCTAGATCAGATCCAATTTCCCCTCCTTGACTTTACCCCCGGGCGGCACGGTGGTGTAGTGGTTAGCGCTGTTGCCTCACAGCAAGAAGGTCCGGGTTCGAGCCCCGTGGCCGGCGAGGGCCTTTCTGTGTGGAGTTTGCATGTTCTCCCCGTGTCCGCATGGGTTTCCTCCGGGTGCTCCGGTTTCCCCCACAGTCCAAAGACATGCAGGTTAGGTTAACTGGTGACTCTAAATTGACCGTAGGTGTGAATGTGAGTGTGAATGGTTGTCTATGTGTCAGCCCTGTGATGACCTGGCGACTTGTCCAGGGTGTACCCCGCCTTTCGCCCATAGTTCAGCTGGGATAGGCTCCAGCTTGCCTGCGACCCTGTAGAAGGATAAAGCGGCTAGAGATAATGAGATGAGATGAGATGAGATGAGATGAGATGAGATGAGATGAGATGAGATGAGACTTTACCCCCAGTAGGTGGGGCTAGATCAGGTCCATCTCCACCTCAGGACTTTTTTTTTTATTTTGACCCTGCCCAGGTAAGAGGGGCTAGGTCAGGTCAGTCTCCACCCCTTGACTATCTGATTTTAATTCTGCCCAGGTAGAAGGGGCTAGATCAAGACTGACTCCACCCCATGGACTTTATTATTTTGATTTTGACTCTACCCAGGTAGGAGGGGCTAGATCCACCCCATCACCACCTCCTGCAATTTTTTATTTTGACTCTACCCAGGTAGGAGGTACGAGATCAGCTCCAACTCCACCCCCTGGACTTTTTGATTTTGACTCTGCCCAGGTAGGAGGGGCTAGATCAAGACCGACTCCACCCCATGGACTTTATTATTTTGATTTTGACTCTACCCAGATAGGAGGGGCTAGATCCGCTACATCACCACCTCCTGCAATTTTTTATTTCGACCCTACCCAGGTATGTGGGGCTAGATCAGGTCCGTCTCCACACCTGGATTATCTGTTTTTGATGCTACCCACATAGGAGGGGCTAGATCAGCTCCAACTCCACACCCTGGACTTTTTGATTTTGACTCTACCCAGGTAGGAGAGGCTAGATCAGCTCCAACTCCATACCCAGACATTTTCATTTTTGACACTGCCCAGGTAAGAGGGGCTAGATCAGGTCCATCTCCACCCCATCTGATTTTGATCCTGCCCAGGTAGGAGGGGCTAGATCAGGACTAACTCCTGACTAACATGGACTATTATTTTGATTTTGACTCTAGCCAGGTAGGAGGAGCTAGGTCAGGTTCAACTCCACCTCCTGGAATTTTTGATTTTGACTTTACCCAGGTACAGTAGGTGGGGCTAGATCAGGTCCATCTCTATCCCTAGCTTATCTGTTTATGACTCTACCCAGGTTGGAGGGGCTAGATCACCTCAACCTCCACCCCCTGGACTTCTTGATTTTGACTCTACTCAGGTAGGAGGAGCAAGTTAAGCTCCAAGTCCACCCCCTGGACTTTTTGATTTTGGCTCTGCCAGGTAGGAGGGGATAGATCAGCTCCAAATGCACCCCCAGACTTTGATTTTTGACCCTGCTCAGGTAGGTGGGGCTAGATCAGCTCCAACTCCACCTCCAGGATTTTTTTTTAATTTTGATTCTGCTCAGGTAGGTGGGGCTAGATCAGCTCCAAATGCATCCCCAGACTTTTTGATTTTTGACTCTACCCAGGTAGATGGGGCTAGATCAGGTCTATCTCCACCACATAGACTTATTATTGTGAATCTGTCTGGGTAGGAAGAGCTAGATCAGGTCCAACTCCACCCCCATAGACTATTTGTTGTGCATGGAGAACTACTTGGGCATAGAAATTGAATAAGCAAGAAAGTGGTTTATTTGGTTGCTAATAGCCAAGAAACAGCATGATGCCGAGCGCCTGGACTTCTGATTTGTTCACCCTGTTTCCAGAAACCAGTGTTTGACCTCTTCACTCCATCACACACTGCAGGAAAGTGAAGCAATACAGGCATTCATTAACAGGAAAGTGAAACACAGGCCTTGAGTCTGCTGTGCGTTACTGAACACCGATATGTAATCAGATCTGGCAGGTCTGGAGGAAGAGTGAGGGAGTTCAGGAACGCGACAGTCACACAGAGCTCGGTTTCAGTCCACAGAGCAAACTCAAACGGCTTTTACGAGAGAATCAGAGGGTAACGATGGGGTTTTAGAGCCAGTGTTTGAAAATTAAAAATACAAGATTACGAGAATCATGTCATAATATTTCGAGAAAAAAAATTTAATATTTGATTATGAAAAAAAAGTAATGTCTGATATTATATAAAAAAAAAAAAAAAACAATATTTTGGAAATAATGTCATTTAAGAAAAAAGCAGTAATATAATCAAGAACGGGGCGGCACAGTGGTGCAGTGGTTAGAGCTGTCGCCTCACAGCAAGAAGGTCCGGGTTCGAGCCCCGTGGCCGGCGAGGGCCTTTCTGTGCGGAGTTTGCATGTTCTCGCCGTGTCCGCGTGGGTTTCCTCCGGGTGCTCCGGTTTCCCCCACAGTCCAAAGACATGCAGGTTAGGTTAACTGGTGACTCTAAATTGAGCGTAGGTGTGAATGTGAGTGTGAATGGTTGTCTGTGTCTATGTGTCAGCCCTGTGATGACCTGGCGACTTGTCCAGGGTGTACCCCGCCTTTCGCCCATAGTCAGCTGGAATAGGCTCCAGCTTGCCTGCGACCCTGTAGAACAGGATAAAGCGGCTACAGATAATGAGATGAGATGAGATAATCAAGAACGAACTTGTAATATCTGAAATTATAAGAAAAATTCTATTCGAAAAATAAAAGTCATAATATTGAGAGAAAAATATAATATATTGATAATGATTTAACATCTAATATTGAGAAAAAAAGTCACAGTATTTCATGAATAAAGTGGTAATATACTGAGAAAGAAGGATGTAATACAATGTGATATTCAGAGAAATGTCACAATATTTAGATAAAGTTGTAATATTTCAAGAAAAAAAGTCATATTATGAAAAAAAAATAAATCTACTTTAGTATTGGTTTTACAAATAAAGAAATACTTAAACTTCTTGCACTTCAGCATCAGATTAGGATTAGAACTTGTATTAGAAGTTTACAGTGATATTTTTCACGTTATAACAAATTGTTCATGTTATTACAACATACAAACTCATCACATTATAACAATAACCTTTTCTTGCTCTAACAGTGGACTATTGATCAGCAGAATCTCGTCACGTCTCCACCCAAGTATGAAGTAGATCTGAATCAAATCGTGTCACTGAGCCGTGTTCCTCAGTTCTCTGCTCTCCGTTTCCTCGGTCAAACAGGGGTTCCACCTTACAGCCTAACAATATCAATGATGTTATAATGTGAAAGGTTTTATGTTAACAATTTATCACATTATAACCTGATACATAGTATCTTGTTATAAGAAGATTCTTGTTATAATGTAATAAGTTTGTCGAAATAACATGAAAATATCGTTAAAATGTGAAAAATACGTTTTTCATTTTATAACGTGACACTGATCCGTTTTTTTTTTCTTTTCTGTTGTGGCAGCAATAGGCTTCCCTAAATATTAGATATTACAGCTTTTTTTCTCCTCAAAATAGTGTGAATTTTTCCCTCAGAATATCAGATATTACAGCTTTATTCTTGAAACATTACAACATTTTCTTTGGAATATCAGATATCCTGACTTCGTTCTCGGAATATTGCAAAGTTTTCTTCAGAATATCAGATATTACGACTTCGTTCTCCAAATATTGTCATGTATTCTTCGGAATATCAGATATTCCGACTTCATTCTCGGAATATTGCAACTTTTTCTTCGGAATATCAGATATTACGACTTCATTCTCCAAACATTGTCATGTATTCTTCGGAATATCAGATATTCCGACTTCGTTCTCGGAATATTGCAATGTTTTCTTCAGGATATCACATATTACTACTTCATTCTCCAAATATTGTCATGTATTCTTCGGAATATCAGATATTACAACTTGGTTCTCAAAATATTGCAAGATTTCCTTCGGAATATCAGATATTACGACTTCGTTCTTGGAATATTGCAACGTTTTCTTCAGAATATCAGATATTCCAACTTTGTTCTCAATATATTGCAAGATTTTCTTTGGAATATCAGATATTCTGACTTCGTTCTCCAAATATTGTAACGTATTCTTCAGAATATCAGATATTCTGACGTTCTCAAAATATTGCAATGTTTTCTTTGGAATATCAGATATTACAACTTTGTTCATGGAATATTGAAAAGTTTTCTTCGGAATATCAGATTACAACTTTTGTTCTCGGAATATTGCAATGTTTTCTTCAAAATATCAGATATTATGACTTCGTTCTCCAAATATTGTAACGTATTCTTCGGAATATCAGATATTACGACATTGTTCTCGAAATATTGCAACATTTTCTCCGCAATATCAGATATTGCAACTTTCTCTGGAATATCAGGTATTATGACTTTGTTCTGTAAATATTGTAATGTTTTCTTCAGAATATCAGATATTACAACTTTATTCTCTATATCGTGACTTTTTATTTCTGAATTCTTGTACTTTTAAAGTTTTTCTAGTCCTCAAACACCACTGTAGAAAGTGTGTGTACCTCCAGGAGCAGAGTTAGCAGCCTCCTGACATCACCGCTGGTGTCTCCAGCGATGTCCGCCTCCATATCCCGCTCATGCACTGCAGAGATGGTGATTAGAGTTAGAACACCAAACAGGTAGTACCAGTTACACTGCAAACTAAAACCCAGCACACTCAGCGCTGAGAGGCATAAAGCTGGATGGACATATTGATATTTATCTTCTCAGAGACAAACTGCTGGGCTTTTTCTACCTGGGATTCTAATAATGAGTTTAAAGAGATATATGTGTGTATGTATATATATATATATATATATATATATATATATATATATATATATATATATATCTGTATATCCAGACTTATAATGGTTGTGTTGTGCTGTATGTAACGTCTTGTGTTGTCTTTACTGTATTGTCCTCATTGTACAGATTCTTACTCAGCATTTATTTATTGTCTTTTACCTTATTGTCCATTTTAAACTGTCATTTTTTTTTTTTTTTTGTGCACTACATGCTGTCTGTAATGTCACATCAAGGCCTTGGAGAAGATTTTGTTCTACTCTATGCCCGAATAAAACTGTCTAATGTAAAATAAATAAATAAATAAATAAAAATCTGCAGTAACACAAAACCTAATCATGTTTCGGATCCATCAAATGAGTTCCGTGGCGAATAACAGATCTGTTATGGCTGTTCTAATCCAAAATTGCACAACAGAAACGTGTAAACAAAACCATTCTGCCCCTACCTTGGAAGTAGGTTTCCTTGTAAACAGCAATATCCTGCAGGAAGTGAGAAACGAGGGGAGGAAGTTGTCAAATACAAAAATCAGAGGTTCTTAAAATAAATGAGCGTATGTATTTTAAGCATTACAGCAATATAACTTTATATTAATGTTTAAAACTCTAACGTGTGACGTTTCCCATGATTCTGAGACGTACATCATTGGAGGCAGAGCAGAGGATCTCCACCAGGACGTCCTCGTCAGTGCCCGCTCCTTTCATCGCCTTGCGCAGCTCCTTCACAGTGAACACATGTGGCGGATCCAGCATGGCAAGGATGGCATTCTCGAAGTTCCCAGACAGCTCGCTTTTCAGCACATCCACCAGCTCCTTCACAAACACATCACAAAGGACAGAGACACACCGCTTTACACTCCTCAGATTCTTTCGGTTCTTCCTGCAACTCTCTTGTACATGTTCCTGGGCAGTTCTTATTGCTGTTATAAATAATGTAATATATACATATACGTAAAAAGTTCTCACTGTGGGAACCTGTGTACACTATTACTATAGAAACGATAATATATTATAATATAGACTTGTGATTTGCAGCGACACGACTCTCAGTACTACTGCTTCAGAACATCCTGACATCCAGAATAATCAGACTTACATCATCGTACTTCTCGAAGTAAGCCTGTTTTATCTCCATGCGCTGAGCCGCACTGCGATTAGCCAGGATTTCAATGATGGCTTCTTCATCGGTGCCTGATAGAATAAAGAAGAAAATCAGATGGAACAGAAGACACTGTTGTCCTCTAAAACACTACGAGAAGGTCTTGGGTCATGTGGATCTGCTGAAGTTTCTGGAGAACATGTTTACTGAAAGAATCAAATCAATCCATTCCACATGATCAGAATTACTCTCTGTAAATGACAGCATTGAGCTATGGGTCCTGCGAGGACACTGGAATTTTAAACCAGGAGCCAACATAAAGACTTCCTGTTACAACCCCAATTCCAAAAAATTTGGGACACTGTGTAAAACATAAATAAAAACAGAATGTGGAGATTTGCAAATCATGGAAACCATATATTTAATTGAAAATAGTACAATGACAACAGATGCTGGGCCCGAGCTCCTTTATGATGGACTGAGGCAAAGTGGAAAGTTGTCCCAAGGTCTGATAAATCAAGTGTCAAAATTCTTTTTAGAAATCATGTGATCTTCAGGCCCTCAGGAGACACTGCATTAAAAGCAGACACATGTCTGTAGTGGAAATCACTGTATGGGCTCAGGAACACTTCAGAAAACCATCGTCTGTGAAAACAGTTCTTTACTATATCCACAATGCAAGTTAAAACCAGATATAAACAATATCCAGAAACACCGTCACCTTCTCTGGGCCCGAGCTCTTTTACGATGGACTGAGGTGAAGTGGAAAACTGTCCCGAGGTCTGACGAATCAAAAGTAGAAATTCTTTTTAGAAATCATGAACACCACGTCCTCCAGGCTAAAGAGGAGAGTGACCATCCAGCTTGTTATCAGTGCACAGTTCAAAACCCAGCATCTGTGATGGTATGAGGGTGCATTAGTGCACATGACATGGGTAGCTTGTACATCTGGGAAGGCATCATTAATGCTGAATGATATATACACGTTTCGGAGCAATATGCTGCCATCCAGACAAAATCTTTTTCAGGGAAGGCCTTCCTTCTTTCAGCAAGACAAACCGCTTTCTGCACATATTAAAACTGCATGGCTCTGTAGTAAAAGAGTCCGGGTGCTAAAATGGCCTGCTGCAGTCCAGACCTGTCTCCCATTTCAAACATTTGGTGCATTATGAAGCGCAAAATACGACAAAGAACTGTTAACCAACTGAAACTGAATATCAGGCAAGAATGAGACAACATTTCTCTTTCAAAACTACAGCAATCGGTCTCCTCAGTTCCCAAATGTTTACAGAGTGTTGTTACAAGTAGAGGTGATAATATAGTGGTAAACACACACCTGTCCCAACTTTTCTGAAACATGTTGCTGACATAAAACTCAAAATAAGCATATATTTTTTTCTAAAAACAATACAATTTTTCAGTTTCAACATTTGATATGTTGTCTTTGTACTGTTATAAATGAAATATAACGTTTCCATGATTTGCAGATCATCACATTCTGTTTTTATTTACAGTTTACACAGCGTCCCAACTTTTTTTGGAACTGGGGTTGTAAAACGTAGTATTAGCAGAGTTTCCACACGAAGTGCTACGAGTTATAACACAGCAACCAAAAAAATAATGCAGGAAGATGAGAAAAAGAAATGTAGTAAAGCTACTACTGTGGTTAAGTCATGTTTGAATCATGTTTAAAAATGTAAATGTATAAAATCTCATTTTTATACAAACTAAATGTTCATTGTGTCACATTTCTATCAATACAGCACGTGTTTTGATACAATATCCTTTATTTAATGTTAAACAATATGTTGGTGATTTCAGGACCAGCGTGCTGATTCTGTCTCACATGGAATATTCCACAAGATAAACAGGAAGTTGTATCATTCAAATTTCATGAAGATCGTGGGAAGTAGTTTTTCCCCTCCCCACCCAGTCATATTGTGATAATGACTTACAAGGTCACTCAAAGTACAAACCTCTTATACAAATTCTGGACTAAAAGTAAATTATTAATTTAAATTTAAAATAAATCATCTCTGGTTACTCATTAGAATGTCTATGTCCTCAGTATGGATGCTAGTTAAGCACGTGTTTTTGCTAGCTTATAATTCTGTGCTGTACACCCACCATCTACTCACACACTGTCAGCAAAAAAAAAAAAAAAGCTTGTAAAAAGAGGCATTTTAACACTTTTTGATAAGTTACATCCCTATTTTTTTTAGGTTTCATGAAGAAACCTTCATTTTTACAACCCCGATTCCAAAAAAGTTGGGACAAAGTACAAATTGTAAATAAAAACGGAATGCAATAATTTACAAATCTCAAAAACTGATATTGCATTCACAATAGAACATAGACAACATATCAAATGTCGAAAGTGAGACATTTTGAAATTTCATGCCAAATATTGGCTCATTTGAAATTTCATGACAGCAACACATCTCAAAAAAGTTGGGACAGGGGCAATAAGAGGCTGGAAAAGTTAAAGGTACAAAAAAGGAACAGCTGGAGGACCAAATTGCAACTCATTAGGTCAATTGGCAATAGGTCATTAACATGACTGGGTATAAAAAGAGCATCTTGGAGTGGCAGCGGCTCTCAGAAGTAAAGATGGGAAGAGGATCACCAATCCCCCTAATTGTGCACCGACAAATAGTGGAGCAATATCAGAAAGGAGTTCGACAGTGTAAAATTGCAAAGAGTTTGAACATATCATCATCTACAGTGCATAATATCATCAAAAGATTCAGAGAATCTGGAAGAATCTCTGTGCGTAAGGGTCAAGGCCGGAAAACCATACTGGGTGCCCGTGATCTTTGGGCCCTTAGACGGCACAGCATCACATACAGGCATGCTTCTGTATTGGAAATCACAAAATGGGCTCAGGAATATTTCCAGAGAACATTATCTGTGAACACAATTCACCGTGCCATCCGCCGTTGCCAGCTAAAACTCTATAGTTCAAAGAAGAAGCCATATCTAAACATGATCCAGAAGCGCAGACGTCTTCTCTGGGCCAAGGCTCATTTAAAATGGACTGTGGCAAAGTGGAAAACTGTTCTGTGGTCAGACGAATCAAAATGTGAAGTTCTTTATGGAAATCAGGTACGCCGTGTCATTCGGACTAAAGAGGAGAAGGACGACCCAAGTTGTTATCAGCGCTCAGTTCAGAAGCCTGCATCTCTGATGGTATGGGGTTGCATTAGTGCGTGTGGCATGGGCAGCTTACACATCTGGAAAGACACCATCAATGCTGAAAGGTATATCCAGGTTCTAGAGCAACATATGCTCCCATCCAGACGACGTCTCTTTCAGGGAAGACCTTGCATTTTCCAACATGACAATGCCAAACCACATACTGCATCAATTACAGCATCATGGCTGCGTAGAAGAAGGGTCCGGGTACTGAACTGGCCAGTCTGCAGTCCAGATCTTTCACCCATAGAAAACATTTAGCACATCATAAAATGGAAGATACGAGAAAAAAGACCTAAGACAGTTGAGCAACTAGAATCCTACATTAGACAAGAATGGGTTAACATTCCTATCCCTAAACTTGAGCAACTTGTCTCCTCAGTCCCCAGACGTTTACAGACTGTTGTAAAGAGAAAAGGGGATGTCTCACAGTGGGAAACATGGCCTTGTCCCAACTTTTTTGAGATGTGTTGTTGTCATGAAATTTAAAATCACCTAATTTTTCTCTTTAAATGATACATTTTCTCAGTTTAAACATTTGATATGTCATCTATGTTCTATTCTGAATAAAATATGGAATTTTGAAACTTCCACATCATTGCATTCCGTTTTTATTTACAATTTGTACTTTGTCCCAACTTTTTTGGAATCAGGGTTGTAAGAGTTCCAGGTGATCTAAAGGACACCTGAATCGTACAATCACACTTATTAAAACTATTTTGAGTATATAATAATAAATATGATAAAGAGCCCACCTAAACCTTTGCAGGCTTTGCGGATGGCCTTGATATCAGCCACGACGTCAAAGTCCTCATACGGAAAGATTGTTGGCTGTGAAATCAAGACACATAGCAGTACTTTAATTCTTTATGATCTTTAATGTAAGTCAGATGAAACCTAGCACACACACACACACACACACACACACACACACACCACCATGTGAAATCAGCAGGGGAGATTATGATTCTGTACAGTAATATAATTTCTACGTGAAATCAGTGAAATTGAAAATAGTGTGGGGAAGTATGTCGGGGGAAAAAAAAAAACCCTCATGAGCCTCCCAAAGTTATTAGACGACATAAACAAAGCAAGGATGAGAAAAACAAAGGCGTCTCTGGTGAAGGCCCCCTCCTCCCCCTCTGTCCTGGTAACACAAATCCGGACTGATCCATTTACCACAAAACTCAAACCACCCAAACTATGGAAAGCCAAAGGGTTCATAAACAGCCTAAGGGCTGTTTCACAGTCATGGTTGTCTTTCTGAAGAACACCAACTAACTTCCGTAACTAGGTCCAATACTACTAGAGTTTCTAATAATGTCACTAATAATAGCACTAATGTCTAAGTTCATATAAATACGTTTCAGAGTCAAATGCAGCTCAGTTTTGACCTTGTGGTCATTTCATTTAAAGCAGAACTGAAGTCATTTTTAAACTTGCTTTATTTCTTAATTAACGTGTTATTCAATTACGTTTCCGGTTTTAGCAACATTATATCATAACTCATATTGGCAACAAACTGCAATTAAATATTATACTTATCGGCCTGTTCGGTTTTTAGCCGTGTTGAATTCAGTTCGTTTGGTCCACGGCAGGCGTCGCTTATCCGCGCGATCTTCACGAGACTTGTGCGAGACTTCGAAACCTGAAGCGTCAGCCAGGTGTCAGTACCACCATTTTGACAACTGTTTTCCAAACAAAGTATTGCACAAAAACGAGTTTAAATGACGATTACTGCCTACTTTTTTCAAACTTTCCTGATTGCTATCAAAACAAACACAACTTCCGGCTTGATTATGTCAGCATTCGAAAGAGGGCACGTGCATCTTTTGACAACCCCTGTGTCCGAAATCACTCCCTACTCACTATATAGGGCACTATATAAAGCCTAGGTCACAACCGGACATACGATTTTTTGACTGTGCGATTTTTGTTGTTTCCCCAAATCGCTGCGTTTTTTTTTTTTTTTGTTCGTGGAGAAAGACGCACGTTGGCCGTAAGTTTGTCTTGCAACCTGAAAAAAATGTAAGCGCCCGTAGAGTTTGTTTGACATGACAGAGAACCTCTGCGGCCGGTCTGTGGCCAGTCTACGGCTCGAAAATCAGCACGTCACACGCAAGCCCTCCGTGCGTTTCACGCGCGCCTTCTGTGCGTTTCTTGCATTTTTTGCATGTAGACTGGCCGTAGGCGCACGTACAGCCGGTTGTGACCGAGGCATAATGGGGACGCCATTTTGTAGTGCTGTCCGAAACCTTAGTGAAGATTATTTACACCCTATATAGTGCATTCAAAAAGTATCCCACAATGCATCATGATAATATGTCCAATATATCCCATCATGCATTGCGGTCGCGCTAAAATAAATCAAATTAAAAGTCTCAAATGTGATTTAATAAAAGGCAGCGGCAAAGAAGAAAGGATTCAGCCTTGATTTAAAAGAACTGAAAGCTGCAGGTACTTTGTATTGATTAATGTGGGAAATGCACTCAGTATAATATGGATTTATCACAAAAACACACGCATGTATTTATTATTTTGAAACCCACCAGCCGACTGATCTGGCACGTTTTAATTTTGCAACAGTAATGACGTAAATACCAGCGTGACGGAGGAGTGTCCGAAAGTGTTTTTTTTTTTCCATTTTACCAATGAGCTCACTGTATAGTCCTCTATAGGGAGTAGTCAACGAGTGAGTAATTTCAGACACAGGGAACGTTGGCAGATGTTGGTCGCTTTGATTTCCGCTGTACGTTTTACTTCCGTCCTACGATGTCTCGCACAGGTCTCAACGAATCTCGTTTACGGCCGTTGCTTTGACATACGGACTGATATATTACATAGCGCATTTCAAACACTCATAACTTGCTATAGCAGCGACAAAATAGTGATCAAAAATGCATTTGTGACCCCTCACCGAATCCAGGGACACATGTCGGCCGAAACGAATCAGAGATAATCGCAAAAGAAGCATTTTTTTCGAAATTTGTGATTTTTGTTTTTTTCCCCATCATGTGCAAGTTGAGATCTTGAAGAATGCAATCAGTATTTCAGATAATAGATTGTTTTGTTGGAAAAGCATACATTTTTTGTTGCAAATTGTCTCGTTTTTGTCAGGACTGTAGCCTGCTGGGGGGTGTGGGTAAATTACCATATGGGCCATTCACATGATGATTTAAGTCATTTGTTTTGTTTTCGCGAATCAGCTGTATGATACGAGCTGAGCTCGTGGCTACTTAACCTGCATACAGGCGTGTGATTTCACTATGGAATGAGGAAGCTAAACAGAGCGCAGAGGAGCAAACACCACGAAGCAAACAGACACACGGTATTTACATCGGAGATCACCATTTCTAGCAAAAAAAAAACACAACCTCGTTTTCCAGATTGAATGGAATACTTGAATGATCGGATGATACACGGACCGTTCTAGGATTACATTCCATCGGAGGCATTGGTGTGTGCAAGGCGCCGTTTCTCTTTCTGATGGGGTGAGTTTATTAATCTAAGGCTGTGTGGTTATTGTTGCATGTAACGGAGAGTGTTGTGGTTTGGTTAAGCCTAGGTCACAACCGGACGTACGATTTTTTGGCCGTGTGATTTTTGGCGTTTCCCAAATCGCTGCGTTTTTTTTTTTTGTTCACGGAGAAAGACGCGCGTTGGCCGTAAGTTTGTCTTGCAACCTGAAAAAAACGTAAGCGCCCGTAGAGTTTGTTTGACATGACAAAGAACCTCTGCGGCCGGTCTGCAGCTCGAAAATCAGCACGTCACACGCGCGCTCTCGTGCTTTTCACACACGTGCTCTCGTGCATTTCATGCAGTTTTTGCATGTAGACCGGCTGTAGGAGCGCATACAGCCGGTTGTGACCGAGGCTTTACATGAAACTAGTGTTGTGTTAGTTGTGTCATCATCGTGCTATCTTTCTTTCTTACGGTGTGAGTAATTTTTCAACCACAAAACGTTAAAGTATACTTTAGGACTTATTTTTGTACTTCATAATTGTGTTGGGCATACTTTGCATGGAAGGAAAATTGACGTGGTGATCTTTGTTTACATGAAAGTAGTATCGTGCTAGCTCGTAGGGGGTAGGGCTTTCCTTAATGTCATGCAAATGAACACCATTATGTGCCCTCCCTACACCCAGAGTAGCTGAGATGGAAAACTTTGAGGGCGATTTTCTCCCTTTTCTGTTTTAAGAAGTATACACTTTCAAAAGGCCACACATTCTTCAAATATTGTCAGATCTCCACATGGAAGGCATCATTGGAAAGCTTAGAAACTGTACTTTCTGAATCTGTCAATAACTCAAAATGCCCCCGGGCCGACATGTGTCCCTGGATTCTGTGATCAGTCACATTTGTATATTTAATAACATGAGATAAATAGAATTTTGATCATAAAAAAATTGCCTTCAGTTCTCCTTTAATTCTACTTCGATTATTACACTTAGATTTTACTGGTTAAATTCAGAATTGTGTTTTTTAACACTAACTAGGTTTTACTTTTGGATGTATACAGTATTTTCATTCATAATAGAAAGATGTTTAAGGGGAAGTTGTTTTGTTTTTGTAAACCAAGTTCCTCTGACAGGATCCTTTATCTGTAAAAAAAAAAAAAGGTTTTCTCCAGAAATCACTGACAATATGATGAAGTTGTATGATTTTTAAGAAAATGTGTCTTTTTTGAAGCAAAATGCTGTTGTTGCACAGTTAAAAAAAAAAAAACAGACGTGAAACACCCTGTATTTTGTACCTTCAGAGAGACAATTTCTGAAGTTGCTTATTCATTCAGAAAAAGATCTAAAACCCATGTTATTTCACTCATGTTAAAGGCAAAACCCGCTATAAGATTGTCAGTAATCAGCCGTCACTTTTTTTTTTTTGCAGTTGTCATTAAGTTTGTGAATGTTTTAACACACACAAAACTTTAAATCTGGGTGTACAAGATAGCTGTCATGAATTCCCTCGCTCAGCACACAGTGCATTTCTCAACGTGGTAAGGTCTGTCGGTGCTTATGTGTGTGGGTTTTTTTTGTTGTTTCTTTTTTTTAACCCCATGCACTATTGTTTGTTTGTATAAACAGTCATTCCACAAAATCGAGTCGTACATGAGCTGATAACTGACGAGGTACGTAGCACCAAGTTGTCTATAAGCCATGTACGACGAGATTGAGTGGAATAACTGTTTTATTCTATCCACATTCACTGGATTTTGAGAAAGAGCTTTTTTTTTCAAATTTGATAAATAAAAACTTTATATAAAACGTTTCACAAAATCATTTCCGCTTAGACAGACTTCTTAAAAACCCATTGATGGCTGCACAAATTGACCTTAGGTGTTGTTGTTTTTTTGTAGAAAGTGCCATCTTGCTGTCGTGCTGAGGTTTGGACATTTCAGTTCTGTAATTTTCAAACTTCTTTGAGCTTTTGAACTGGTCTAAAAAATAAATAAATAAATAATGCAACAAATTTTAATGCTTAAAGGTCTCATCTCATCTCATCTCATCTCATCAACTCTCGCCGCTTTATCCTGTTCTACAGGGTCGCAGGCAAGCTGGAGCCTATCCCAGCTGACTACGAGCGAAAGGCGGGGTACACCCTGGACAAGTCGCCAGGTCATCACAGGGCTGACACATAGACACAGACAACCATTCACACTCACATTCACACCTACGGTCAATTTAGAGTCACCAGTTAACCTAACCTGCATGTCTTTGGACTGTGGGGGAAACCGGAGCACCCGGAGGAAACCCACGCGGACACGGGGAGAACATGCAAACTCCGCACAGAAAGGCCCTCGCCGGCCACGGGGCTCGAACCCGGACCCTCTTGCTGTGAGGCAACAGCGCTAACCACTACACCACCATGCCGCCGCGATAATAATAATAATAATTCTTGAAAAATAAAACAAGATACTGTACGTTCTTATCATCAAATACATTCATTCCATATTTTGTTGCTTTGTTTTTTTTATGGTTTTGTTTCCGAGTAGAGTTTTTATTTTGTCCTTGGTTGGTTCAGCAACACGCTCCACCATATTGTTTTTCTCTACTCACAGTATATGAGCCTAGTGGTAGGGTGACCAATCAGAGCACACGACTGCTCATATCCAGTGAATGTGGATATGTAAACACAGACACATTTGGCCCCTGTATTAGGAACACCCATCCACCTGCTGTATGATGCAGTTCTCTAATCAGCCGATCCCTTGATGCATAAAATCATGCAGATACAAATCAAGAGCTTCAATTAATGTTCACAGGGTTCAAACATCAGAATGGGAAAAATTGTGATCTCACAGTGAAGTGTGACTTCCTTTCACTGTGGTATGGGTGCTGGTTTGAGCCAGATGGACTGGTTTGAGTATTTCAGAAACTCCTGGGTTTTTCACACACAACAGTCTCTAGAGTTTACGCAGAATGGTGCGAAAAAAAAAAAACGTTCAGGTGAGTGAGCTACAGTTCTGTGAGTGGAAACAAACGCCTTGTTCATAAGAGAGCTCAGAGGAAAATGGCCAGATTCCTGGTTTGAGCTTTTTTGCCAGGAAGGATATAGTAACTCATATAATCACTCTTTACAACCGTGGTGAGCAGAAAAGCATCTCAGCATGCAACAGCAGAACAGAAGAACACACTGGGTTCCAGTCCTGCAGCCAAGAACAGGGATCTTAGAATCAAGAATAAGTTCCTATTAAAGTGGCCGGTGAGTGTATACACACACACACACACACACACACACCCTGTTGTGCTTAATCTGACTGGGAAATCTTATTGTGCATTTCTGGATCTTTAATCAAAACAAAAGGCTTAGTATAATGTAGCTCAAAGAGAGCAAATACAATTGAGCAATGAAGTAAAGTAACTAATGAGCACATGTACAGACGTAAATAACACCCGAGACCTGAGAAATGAGACATATTAAGTGGGCGTGGTTTCCAACAGAAGGTTCTGGATGAACTTCCAGAGGATATGTTTCTGAAATACATCCATGCTTAATCATAGCCTGATGTTATGTCACTTACTTATCATGACTAAATATTTACACAACCTACCAACCCTGGTGTAAGCTCCGCCCACAAGATACGTTGGCATCGCAGTCCTCGACTCACATCTAACATTACTTTTGTTTCAAGTCAGAAATGAAATTATCAAAATAAGAGATAACACCGCTCAAGGCCATGAGGGTTAAGGAAATACTAACTATACTAAATAAAATAATCTATATTATTTCATCATGTGTTATATGAAGGAAATGCCACAAATTTGTTATATGATTATAGCACAAATTTGTCTTTTCATCATTTAAGGAATGATCTCCCATCAGCCAAATTGCCATAAGATTCAAATAACATTAGTAATGAGGAGAAATTAGATCTTATCATACAAGAGTGCTCTGAGAGCACAATATCCCTCGCTGGCAACCCAGCCATAACTCTGGTAAAATGTGACTGAACTGAACGAAATTGCAATATGCGTATCACCAACATAGAACAAAGAATCCTGTCAAGATTCGTGAAATTCCTTCAAAAATTGTGAGAGGAGTTCATTTCAGAAGGTGAGTACGCTTCCGGGGCGGCACGGTGGTGTAGTGGTTAGCGCTGTCGCCTCACAGCAAGAAGGTCCTGGGTTCGAGCCCCGGGGCCGGCGAGGGCCTTTCTGTGTGGAGTTTGCATGTTCTCCCCGTGTCTGCGTGGGTTTCCTCCGGGTGCTCCGGTTTCCCCCACAGTCCAAAGACATGCAGGTTAGGTTAACTGGTGACTCTAAATTGACCGTAGGTGTGAATGTGAGTGTGAATGGTTGTCTGTGTCTATGTGCCAGCCCTGTGATGACCTGGCGACTTGTCCAGGGTGTACCCCGCCTTTCGCCCGTAGTCAGCTGGGATAGGCTCCAGCTTGCCTGCGACCCTGTAGAAGGATAAAGCGGCTAGAGATAATGAGATGAGATGAGAGATGAGTACGCTTCCCGGGACGGACGGATGGACAGACATCGCCATGACATAATTCCCCTTCGGGCCTTTCGGCCAGCGGGGGATAAAAATTGTGAGGAAAGTTGATTTTAGAAAGCAAGCACACCTTGATGAAATTGGCAAAATACAAGTTTGTTAATAATCAAGGGCGTAACTCTGGTAAAATTTGCCCAAATTAAATGAAATTTCAATATGCATACAACTGTCATATAACAAAGTCTTTTGCCAAGTTTGGTGAAATTCCTCCACAAATTGTGAGAGGAGTTGATTTCAGAAGAAAGCACACCTTCATGAAATTGTCAAAGTATAATTTTGTTAATCAAGGGCCACAACTCTGGTAAAATGTGACCCAATTTAATTAAATTGCAATATGCATATTACAAACATAGAACAAAGAATCCTGCCAAATTTCATGAAATTCCTCCAAAAATTATGAGAGGAGTTCATTTCAGAAGGCGAGTACGCTTCCCGGGACAGACGAATGGATGGACATCGCCACGGCATAATTCCCCTTGGGGCCTTTCGGCCAGCGGGGGATAAAAATTGTGAGGAAAGTTGATTTCAGAAAGCAAACACGCCTTGATGAAATTGGCAAAATACAAGTTTGTTAATAATCAAGGGCATAACTCTGGCAAAATTTGCCCAAATTAAATGAAATTTCAATATGCATATAACGGTCATATAACAAAGCCTTTGACCAAGTTTGGTGAAATTCCTCCACAAATTGTGAGAGGAGTTGATTTCAGAAGGAAAACACACCTTCATGAAATTGTGAAAGTAGAAGGTTGTTAATCAAGGGCCACAACTCTGGTAAAACGCAACCGAGTTGAACAAAGTAACAATATGCGTCCTACCAAGTTTGGTGAAATTCCTCCAAAAGTTGTGAGAGGAGTTGATTTCAGAAGGACACTATCATGAAGTTGTCAAACTATAATTTTGTTAATCAAGGGCTGTAACTCTGGTAAAATGTGACCCAATTGAAAGAAATTGCAATATGCGTATTACCGACATATAACAAAGAATCCTGCCAAGTTCCGTGAAATTCCTCAAAAAATGGTGAGAGGAGTTGATTTCAGAAGGTGAGCACCCTTCCCAGGACGGACGGACGGACGGACATCGCTACGACATAATCCCCCTTCGAACCTTTCAGCCAGCGGGTGGGATAATAAAACCAGATCACTCTCCTTTCTGTTTCACTTCCTGCAGGAAACCTCCAGTACTCGATCTGACTGGTGAATCCTCTTTCTCAATAAAATAGCCAATAAAATAGTTATTAATATAACATGTTCATCTGATTTTGGAGCAAGATGGAAGTGTAATGATGCTCTTTTATAAAGTACAGTTACTGCACAAAACAATGTTATTTGACAAATGTATAGCACTGTGCAAATGTCTTGGCACCCTGTTTGTTTGGGTTTTTTTCCAGACAAACTTTCATTTCATCTCATCTCATTATCTCTAGCCACTTTATCCTGTTCTACAGGGTCGCAGGCAAGCTGGAGCCTATCCCAGCTGACTATGACCAAAAGGCGGGGTACACCCTGGACAAGTCGCCAGGTCATCACAGGGCTGACACATAGACACAGACAACCATTCACACTCACATTCACACCTACGGTCAATTTAGAGTCACCAGTTAACCTAACCTGCATGTCTTTGGACTGTGGGGGAAACCGGAGCACCCGGAGGAAACCCACGCGGACACGGGGAGAACATGCAAACTCCGCATAGAAAGGCCCTCGCCGGCCACGGGGCTCGAACCTGGACCTTCTTGCTGTGAGGCGACAGCGCTAACCATTACACCACTGTGCCGCCCTACCTCAGACTACTATTATTATTATTTTTTTAAATAAAGGGTCATCTCACACCAAATGTTGACTTTGTTTCATCTATTAT
Organism: Neoarius graeffei; assembly: GCF_027579695.1. Classification (NCBI taxonomy): domain Eukaryota; kingdom Metazoa; phylum Chordata; class Actinopteri; order Siluriformes; family Ariidae; genus Neoarius; species Neoarius graeffei. The sequence goes on from NC_083573.1 coordinate 97,757,114, forward strand.
GGCTTACTGATTACTGTTTATAGTATTTTTTAGTATTTCATTATTTTTAAGCCATCTTTAAATGGCTACAGCATTTTTTTTTTACATGTGCCAAAGACTTTTGCACAGTACTGTACATTCATTCACCTGTACTCTACAGTGGTGTTTGTGAACCCTTTAGAATTTTCTATATTTCTGCATAAACATGACCTAAAACATCATCAGATTTTCACACAAGTCCTAAAAGTAATATAATAATATAATAATAAGTTGAATTTATATAGCGCCTTTCAAGAAACCCAAGGACGCTTTACAATTATAGACAAAGAAAAAAATTAATAAATACAAATAAAAAATATATAAATAATAATAAATAAATAAATAAATAAATAAATAAGTAAAAAGTAGATAAAGAGAACCCAGTTAAACAAATCAGACAAAAATATTATACTTGGTCATTTATTTATTGAGGAAAATGATCCAATATTACATATCTGTGAGTGGCAAAAGTATGTGAACCTCTAGGATTAGCAGTTAATTTGAAGGTGAAATTAGAGTCAGGTGTTTTCAATCAGTGGGATGACAATCAGGTGTGAGTGGGCACCCTGTTTTATTTAAAGAACAGGAATCTATCAAAATCTGATCTTCACAACACATGTTTGTGGAAGTGTATCATGGCATGAGCAAAGGAGATTTCTGAGGACCTCTGTGTACAAATGGAGGAAATTCAAGACCATTGTTACCCTCCCCAAGAGTGGTCAACCAACAAAGATCACTCCAAGAGCAAGGTGTGTAATAGTCGGCAAGATCATAAAGGACCCCAGGGTAACTTCTAAGCAACTGAAGGCCTCTCTCACATTGGCTAATGTTAATGTTCATGAGTCCACCATCAGGAGATCACTGAACAACAATGGTGTGCATGGCAGGGTTGCAAGGAGAAAGCCACTGTTCTCCAAAAAGAACATTGCTGCTCATCTGCAGTTTGCTAAAGATCACATGGACAAGCCAGAAGGTTATTGGAAAAATGTTTTGTGAACAGATGAGACCAAAATATAACTTTTTGGTTTAAATGAGAAGCGTTATGTTTGGAGAAAGGAAAACACTGCATTCCAGCATAAGAACCTTATCCCATCTGTGAAACATGGTGGTGGTAGTATCATGGTTTGGACCTGTTTTGCTGCATCTGGGCCAGGACGGCTTGCCATCATTGATGGAACAATGAATTCTGAATTATACCAGCAAATTCTAAAGGAAAATGTCAGGACATCTGTCCATGAACTGAATCTCAAGAGAAGGTGGGTCATTCAGCAAGACAATGACCCTAAGCACACAAGTCGTTCTACCAAAGAATGGTTAAAGAAGAATAAAGTTAATGTTTTGGAATGGCCAAGTCAAAGTCCTGACCTTAATCCAATTGAAATGTTGTGGAAGGACCTGAAGCGAGCAGTTCATGTGAGGAAACCCACCAACATCCCAGAGTTGAAGCTGTTCTGTACGGAGGAATGGGCTAAAATTCCTCCAAGCCGGTGTGCAGGACTGATCAACAGTTACCGCAAACGTTTAGTTGTAGTTATTGCTGCACAAGGGGGTCACACCAGATACTGAAAGCAAAGGTTCACATACTTTTGCCACTCACAGATGTGTAATATTGGATCATTTTCCTCAATAAATAAATGACCAAGTATAATATTGTTGTCTCATTTGTTTAACTGGGTTCTCTTTATCTACTTTTAGGACTTGTGTGAAAATCTGATGTTGTTTTAGGTCATATTTATGCAGAAATATAGAAAATTCTAAAGGGTTCACAAACTTTCAAGCACCACTGTATGTGTGTTTCTTTAAATATTTGAGACTGATATTAAATATTTCAAAAAGGACTCAAAAGATGAAATTCCTTCCCCTGAGCTACGTCTCTGGCAGCCTGAATTCAGGACTGAACCAGGAACCCTGGGGCTGTGAGGTGACGACTCTGCCCATTACAGCCAACTACTTTCAGACTACACAGGAATTCTTAAAGTCTTCACCTCAATTTTCATTAAAGCGCAACAATGAAATGCTTACCAAAGTGTCTATATTGTTCATCAATCTTGGTGGAAGTATAGCGAGTCAAATGAATATTCGAATATTTCATTAAAGGAGAACTGAAGGCAAATTTTTTATTATCAAAATTCTATTTATCTAATTTTATTAAATATCGGAATGCATTTTTGATCGCTATTTTGTCGCTGCTATAGCAAGTTATGAATGTTTGAAATATGCTCTGTAATACATCAGTCCATATGTCAAAGCAATGGCAGTAAACGAGATTCGCTGAGACCTGTGCGAGACATCATAGGACGGAAGTAAAACGTACAGCAGAAATCAAAGTCACCAACATCTGCCAACATTGTCAAAAGACACGCGCGCGCCCTCTTTCGAATGCTGACGTAATCAAGCCGGAAGATTTGTTTGTTTTGATAGCAATCAGGAAAGTTTGAAAAAAGTAGGCAGTAATTGTCATTTAAACTCGTTTTTGTGCAACATTTCGTTTGGAAAACAGTTTTCAAAATGGCGGCACTGACACCTGGCTGACACTTCACGTTTCGAAGTCTCGCACAAGTCTCGTGAAGATCGCACGGATAAGCGATGCCTGCCGTGGACCAATCGAACTAAATTCAACACGGCTAAAAACCAAATAGGCCGATAAGTATAATATTTAATTGCAATTAGTTGCCAATACGAGTCACGATATAAGGTCACTAAAACCGAAAACGTCACTGAATAACACGTTAACTAAGAAGTAAAGAAAGTTTAAAATGACTTCAGTTCTCCTTTAAGATATTGCGCTGTTTGTTCATTAAACTCAAACTATTCTCCATGAACAGCTCAGCCTGCGTGAAAATGTCCTTCAAAAAAAAATCACCTGACATGCAGCAAACAGTCACTCAGGGAAGTCTGTGCATCTCTGGCTGTTTTAACGAGATGAAAGATTAACACTCACTGGACAATACAGTTTTAACTAGGCATGTAACAATTCACCAAATTCATGATTCAATAAAAATTTTATTATCAAAAAAACAATATTTATTTTCATATTCTTTATCAACTAAAATATTCCTTTTGTTAAATAAAAAAAAAACACGTTTCATTTTCTTAATAACCAGCAAATTATTTACGCACTATTAGCTAAAATATTCATTTTATTAAAAATGAAAGTCAATAACAGATATGCCTTTTCTTATTAAACATTTCTTCTCCTGCCATTTTTTCTCTTTTCTTTATCTTTCAGCAGTCTGTAAAAAGAGAGCTCTGATTTCTTATTAAATCTATTTTACACAATCGCACAGCAACTCTTTCACATTTTAGATCTGTTTTTGTGTTTTTTTCACAGTATGAGTGCTGTGTTACTTCCGCAAACAGTGAAGTCACATATATCCCCGCTATTGTACATTATTGCACCCTCTGCTGTCTAAGCAATGCAATGACCGTGATGAAAGACGAAGAGATTACGCAGCCTGATAATAATAACGGATTCTTTTTTTTATTTCATCGATTCGAATCATCATAAATTTGTATCACAATTTATCTTCGCACAATATTTAAACAGTTATTTCACGAAATCGAGTCGTACATGAGCCGATAGCCGACGAGGCGAGTAGCACCGAGTTGTCTATAAGCCATGTATGACGAGATTGAGTGGAATAACTGTTTTATTCTATCCACCTTCATTGGATTTTGAGAAACAGAGCTTTTTGCAAATTGGATAAATAACTTTATACAAAACATTTGACAAAATAATTTCTGCTTAGAACGTAAACAAACCAGTGAAATGACAGGAGCAATTTGTGAAAAATGCGATAATAATTCTTGAAGAAAAAAAAAAAGATGTTTTTACCATCAAATACATTCACTCCATATTTTGTTGCTTTTTTTGTATTTTTGGGGTTTTGTTTTTGAGTAGAGTTTTCATTTCATCCTCGGTTGGTTCAGCAACACGTGCCACCATTTTGTTTTTCTCTACTCACGATATATGAGCTGATATTCTAGTAGCAGAGTAGCCAATCAGAGCACGTGACTGCTCATATCCAATGAATGTGGATAGAATATACCGTATATCATTACCTGCCTAGGTAATTACGATGTAAAATTACGATGTAATTTTGAGTCCTGCCTGGATGCACAGCTTAACTGGCAGTGAATGGAGATGTGCCTAGGTGTGGTTCACATAGAAAAAAAATTCTTGACATTTATTGGACACTGATCTTCATTTGTTCCAAATGGATGCACAAATTCTCATTATGATGATTGGTCGACCTCTCATAAGGGCGGAAACTCAACCAGTTGCCAGACACTGAAATGGTAAACATCCCTGACATCTCAAACTTAAACATATCCACACTGTCTGGAACAGCTGAGAACCTACTGTACGTCATTTATAACTATCGTAAATAAACTACGTATAAAGTTCTGTTTGCATTCCTTTCTGAAATGCGCTGCTTATTAGTCCAGCGAGTTGTCTCTTCCTCCTTTATGCTGACCGTACACTAGTAGACTTTGAACAGACTCAGAAAAGACTTTCAAATGACTAAAGTCGGACACCCTGTCACTTCTAAACACAATGCGTCATTAGTCACAGAGGTTTTAGTCATAGACTATAATTTTGCAAAGACTGCAGATCTTGGAGGGTCACTATTTGCAAGACTGCGACTGGATTCCTTTTGTGAGACGTTCCTGTTAAAAACCCTTTAGAGCTTCCAGTTTCCAGAGGCTTCTGGGAAGGGTAAGCCAGCTCTGTAAGGGTAAGACAGCTATCCTGACCATTTTCACCAAACAATCGCACACTACAACTCTTGCGTATAAATCTCTCACGATTTTATTCCAACATTGGAAATAAAAATATGCTCAGGGATGGTAGGGGCTCTGAGTGTACCTCCCCCTTGGCTGTTTTGGCCCTTAAAGGAGAACTGAAGGCAAATTTTTTTTATTATCAAAGTTCTATTTCTCATTTTATTAAATATATGAATGCATGTTTGATCGCTATTTTGTCGCTGCTATAGCAAGTTATGAGTGTTTGAAATATGCTCTGTAATATATCAGTCCATATGTCAAAGCAATGGCCGTAAATGAGATTCGTTGAGACCTGTGCGAGACATCATAGGACGGAAGTAAAACGTACAGTGGAAATCAAAGCGACCGACATCTGCCAACGTTGTCAAAAGACACGCGCACCCTCTTTCGAATGCTGACGTAATCAAGTTGGAAGTTTTCTTTGTTTTGATAGCGATCAGGAAAGTTTGGAAAAAGTAGGCAGTAATCGTCATTTAAACTCGTTTTTGTGCAATATTTTGTTCAGAAAACAGTTTTCAAAATGGCAGCAGTGACACCTGGCTGACACTTCACGTTTCGAAGTCTCGCACAAGTCTCATGAAGATCGCACGGATAAGCGACGCTTGCCGTGGACCAAACGAACTAAATTCAACACGGCTAAAAACCGAATAGGCCGATAAGTATAATATTTAATCGCAATTAGTTGCCAATATGAGTCATGATATAAGGTTACTAAAACTGAAAACGTAACTGAATCTCATCTCATCTCATTATCTCTAGCCGCTTTATCCTTCTACAGGGTCGCAGGCAAGCTGGAGCCTATCCCAGCTGACTACGGGCGAAAGGCGGGGTACACCCTGGACAAGTCATCACAGGGCTGACACATAGACACAGACAACCATTCACACTCACATTCACACCTACGGTCAATTTAGAGTCACCAGTTAACCTAACCTGCATGTCTTTGGACTGTGGGGGAAACCGGAGCACCCGGAGGAAACCCACGCGGACACGGGGAGAACATGCAAACTCCGCACAGAAAGGCCCTCGCCGGCCCCGGGGCTCGAACCCGGACCTTCTTGCTGTGAGGTGACAGCGCTAACCACTACACCACCGTGCCGCCCACGTAAATGAATAACACATTAATTAAGAAATAAAACAAGTTTAAAAAAGAATTCAGTTCCCTTTTAAATCATCTTCAAAAAAAAAAACCTTCATCAGCTGAGATTGCACCATTGTTTGATTCGTGCAGAGAATTATACCCCCACACCAGGCCGATTAAGACGTACTGCAATTGGTCAAAAGCTTGGCGCTCATTTGGTCATTCTGTGTAGTCGATTACTCTGACTTCCTGCCATCTCTTCACTGCGGTTAGATTTCGGCAAACAGAGGGATTTGTGGAGGGATTTCTATAAAAGATGACTTATGATAAATACGACAAATACATTCGTCACTGTGACAACTGCTAGTAATTTTCTCTTCATCACTGATAGATTATGTTCATCAATGATGAATGTGACGATCGCCAGCGGGAACCCTGCTACCCTAATGTACCCCCTACGGCTCATTATTGCACCACAAGGTAACTATGGGTACCTTTTTATAGCCGAAAACAGTACATGCATGTTCCCAAATAGTATATAAAGGGTACAAATAAATACCTTAGAAAGTACTGCGCCAGTGACAAATCACTGTACCCCTAAAGGTACAATAATGTACTTTATTTTCTGAGAGTGTAGATGCTTATGCGGGACTGAAAATTTAACCAGAAAGCAGAAGATATTAATTCAAAAGTCAGAGAGCAAAAGAGGCCCTCTTCGCTGTCTTGGTACAGTAAAATTAAAGGCCCATCTTTGTTATAATGGGGCAGCCATGGCATAATGGTTAGAGAAGCAGCTTTGGGACCAAAATGGTGTTGGTTCGATTCCTTGGACCAGCAGGAAAATGTGTAGGAGTGAATGAACAACACTTTCTCTTCCTCAACGTCCATGGCTGAAGTGTTCTTGAGCAAGACATCTAACCCCAAATATTTACATAAGCTATGTAAATGTACCAGATTTAGCCATATAGACTCATTTCCATCTGTAGTCCCTGGCAGGTTGACGTTAAAAAGAAGAGGAAACAATAATGACACACAGACATGTACGTTATGTGACAAATAAAGGCTGTTTCTATAGATGACTTGCAACCATGTGATCAAAACGTGCTACGTCATGAGCATCCGCCATGATGGTGGATATACAGTACAAAGCAACTGAATTTTCTCAGTATTACCACGATTTGAATGGTCGAGTAAAGATTCGATACAAAGAAAAGATAGATGTGTGTGGTTTTGACCCATATTATTTTAAAAAGTCAGATTTTTCTGAGGATAAGACGATTCTACCGATCATCGAGTACCCAGAGATCGCGTTCTATCTGGTTTGGCAGACTTCGTGAGTCAACAAACCTCAAATAAAGGCTTATAAGTCCATGGAAGCCGATAACTTCTTTGTCTCTGGATGGGTAAATACGTTATTAATTAAACCAGTCAGTGACGACAAAGCAGTTTGTACTTGCAAGGGTTAGTTTGGGCTTCTTTTGCATTTAGTTCACGTCTATGTGTAAACAACAGACAAAGTGTGAAATTTTGACAAGTCTCTAGCTTTATGGCTCACAAATAACATTTCAATTTATTTCAGGTATAATTTTGCTGGCGCTCCTAGAAGCGAAATGGTAATACACGTGTTAAAATTATAACGACCGAGTGAAACACGACAAGAGAGAACGCTCATTTTATCGCAAAATTTGAGCAACACGAAATAAAATTCTTCCATAATATTATCAAGAAAGCTTTTGAATCTCGATAAAGTGATTACTGCAAACACAAGCTGTTTTGGTTTTGTTAGATCAGCCCTGCCGATGTTGTTCAGCTGTGCTCGTCTCCTCTCCGTACTAAGGCCATGTACACACGTAGCTGGGTATTTTTAAAACCGAACATTCCCCCCCCTCCATTTATAAAAATGTTTTATCCACACCACCTCGTCTTCAAAAAAAATCCCTTCCACACATAACCGAACATCTGCGTTTTCAATCACATTCATAAGCATTACAAACCTGTAGATGGCATTATTTCCCCAAATCCTACCCCCTAATCACATCAGAATAGCCCTCTGTTGGCGTCACTTCTGCCTAAACATAAAACATGACGCCAAGCTCATTCGTCTGGACAGACTCGGAGACAGAATTGCTTCTAAACACAATTTTGGGAGTATAAACTTCAAAAGACGCAAGAAAACGTTGATTGGGAATCTCGTCAAAGCAAATATGTGGACATATTGACCCTGTTTTTGGAGCAGTAGTTGGGCTTCTAAAATTAAACATGTAAATAGCACCTGCACAATAATTAACGCTTTCAAGGCACTACTCCGATCCATTACTCTTTGTCCATGCTTAATCTGGCTTCTGCAGTAAACAAAGGTCGCACGTTTGACGTCGGGCAGATTTGTTGTCATTTTTTTGGCGCAGATTGTGACGTTCTAAAACACAAAACTCCGGTTACCTCTGTCTACATGAAAAGGCATACACGGAGTTTTCAAAAATCTTCACTTTGCCCGGAGTTTTATTAAATATTCGTTTTTGATGTGTTTTCATGTGGATGACAGGCCAAAACGTAGAAAAATAGCTTCGATTTAGTAGATACCCGGCTACATGTGGACGGGGTCTAAGCCTCAGAGTTTCCTCGCTCTCTTTCCGAATCACGGATGGAATTCTAAAAAATTGGAACGTGCCACGGTCACGAGTACTGTTATGACCGCAACCATATACAGCACAAAGATATGGCAGAGCTAAAAGAACGCTTAAAGTGCATATCCTGGACCAAATTCGTTTTTTTTTTTTATATATGAAAGTATGTCCCTTTACACACTCATCCAGAAGGGTAATTTTGCACAAGGCCATCTGTCTACAGCAGAAAAAAATAAAATAACAAAATGCGTCTGGAAAAATCACAAGGGAGTCTGGAGCCAGATTCTTGACGTCACCTGCAGAAGCGCCAGCAGGCTGCGAGAGCTTTGCACGGTTTCAGTGCACAGCCTGTGTAGACCAAGTTTAGCAGCTAGCGATTTTGTATTGAAATATGGAATCGTCACCTGAGCGCAATGTGGGAAACGATGAGTACTAATCCCATCATGATTGGTGTTGCTACACCCTCCTACGATACATCTGTTAACCATTTTAATAATTACGCGATAACGTTGAAGAAATTTGCAGAAAACCACCAGGTCGTTTTCTCATAAACAAACCAGCGCTGACGTAGGATTCAGAGGGAGGCGTCCCACACGCGATGTCACGAAAATCAATGTTTGCCGGGAAATCTGAATGCCAAGTTTTTTTCAGAGGCGGACCAATTTGCCTCAAATGGCTTGATTTCAACTGAATTTTTCTGGTATTGAGCAAGGTAAAAAAAATTGCACAAAATGTGACAGATATTTGACCAAAGTTTAATATAAAATAGGAGAATTACATTGATCTTGCTCCTGAATTGACCGGTGATATGCACTTTAAAGCAGCGGAAAAACAAAGAGAGTTGCGAATGCATGAATATGTTTTGTATGGAATGTCGCTTGACCCCGCATTTGTACAGTATATCCATTAAACATGGCTGACATCCGGGCGGCACAGTGGTGTAGTGGTTAGCACTGTCGCCTCACAGCAAGAAGGTCCGGGTTTGAGCCCCGTGGCCGGCGAGGGCCTTTCTGTGCGGAGTTTGCATGTTCTCCCTGTGTCCGCGTGGGTTTCCTCCGGGTGCTCCGGTTTCCCCCACAGTCCAAAGACATGCAGGTTAGGTTAACTGGTGACTCTAAATCAGGGGTCACCAAACTTTTTTCTCTGGGGGCCACATTGTCGTTCCTGACTGTGATGGGGGCCGGGGTCGGGTCAGCTATATCACATAGAATTGTATGACCCAGACAAATATGACCACCAGCAGGCCTCATTGTGTAGTAGAGATTACTAACCTGGCACGGCCATCCCCACTACTATATCCATACTACTATATCAACACTTGATTCCTGGCACATATTTGTTTATCTTTACTAGTGGTTTGCAAAAGTAGTAATCAAGTCTTCACACTTTGTTTTAATTTGAAATACCACTGATATTCCATTTATTTATTTTCTAATAAAAATAATATCAAAGCTGTCAAGGTAAGAAACATCTGCCTATTTGAGGTGATTGACACTGGCAAAGGTGAGTGGAAAATTATAAATTGTAGGTAGGCCTGTTGATATTATTAATAATATAAATAATAATTGTATGCAGCACTTAATAAAGGTCAAATAAATAGGCCTATAAAATAAATACATTTTAAAAAACAGTGAAATTATAATAATATGAGCAATAGATCAATAGATCACAGCAGTTGTGCTGTGTCCTGCACGTCATTGCTCTCATCCATGGCCAAAGCAAAAAAACTCGAATTCTGACGCTTTCTCATTCAGCTGGTCATACACGTTGTCCCCCAAATCTTCGGTTCGCCTGGTCATAGTAGGTGCGGAGAGACTCACCGCGTCGAGCGCATCCTTCTTGTCGGGACACACCTCCTCGGCCACAGCAAGCATGCATACTTTAACAAAGTCTCTATCAGTAAACGGCTTTCCATGGGTAGCTAGTAGGTGAGCTACCTTATAGCTAGCTCGGACAGCAGCCTGGTTGATCTGGGTTTGGCGCAGGAATACATTCTGTTGTGCAGCCAGTCCGCATTTCATCCTCCGAATCCTATCTTCTCTTGTTTGCCCTCGCAAACTAGCATACTCTTTGTGGCGGGTTTCATAGTGACGACGCAGATTATATTCTTTGAAAACCGGCACACTTTCTTTACATACAAGACAAACTGCACGGTCCTTACACTGAACGAAAAAATAATCGGTGGTCCACTGTTCTTTAAAAACTCTGCACTCTCCGTCAGCTTTTCGCTTACCGCTAGCCATTTTGCTGTCCTGAACACTGACAGTTCTCTGCACATGCGCTGCCTGTCACTGCTTGATCGCGAGCATATGACGAAAATTCGGAAAATATGAATAGTTCATTTTATAACTAAATATCAATTTTAACTGATAAAATCAACAAAATACAAGATGCAGACATGTTATTATTTGCCAAAAAGCAATTTAAAAAAATAGGCCATGACCACTTTTGGGGATTGCCTCATAGGGCCGGTTCAAGTGATGGGGGGCAGAGGGGCTGGGGGGCCGGTCAAAAGGGGGTGGCGGGCCGGATCTGGCCCGCGGGCCGTAGTTTGGTGACCCCTGCTCTAAATTGAGCGTAGGTGTGAATGTGAGTGTGAATGGTTGTCTGTGTCTATGTGTCAGCCCTGTGATGACCTGGCGACTTGTCCAGGGTGTACCCCGCCTTTCGCCCGTAGTCAGCTGGGATAGGCTCCAGCTTGCCTGCGACCCTGTAGAACAGGATAAAGTGGCTAGAGATAATGAAATGAGATGAGATGGCCGACATCCAGGTTTCTATTTTGACTTGACGTCATTTTCAAGTCAAGGAGTCATCTTTTCTCATTTCCCCTGAGTTTTGACCCATTTGGCTTTCCATATTCACCCTCCTGAGTCACAGCTCTAAACTAACGGAATTCCGCACAGGAAACACCGCCTTCCTCTTTTATTTCCCCTAAAATGTTCTACATAGAATCGCTTTAAAGTCACATTTTCATGTTATTTTTTTCTTTCAAGATTCCCTAAACAGTCATCCCAGTTATAATGTCTAACACGCATGCGCAGACTAATAAACCGAGCATGTTCATGTCACCATAAATGATTTGGAGAGATTTGACACCTTCAGTTGCGCACTCTTCCAAAGTCAGGAATGTGCGCTCTCACTTCCGGTGTGTTTATTCCCTTTATAAATAAGCAGATGAAAACGTCATCAACTAATATTGACTTAAAGCACTTCTGTTTCAGTGGAACTACACTCTATCTGAGCAGTAAACTCATCTCTGGGCACTAAAACTCATTTTAAAAGAAAACACAAGCCGATTCCCACCTGACAGTTTCCCATTTTCCCAGAAAACCTCCTGAAGTATTCCTGAAGTCCGGGCTGGGATCTGAAACGGAGCTGCGCGTGAGACAGAAGCACGGCCCAGAAATTCAACAGATGACGTCATCTGGAGTGTAGGATTAACCCTTTAATAGCAAGCCCTCAACTGCCCCACCCTGAGGGGAACAGAATCCAGCCTACAGGGTGGTTTTCAAGGTTAAAGCTCATAGGCAACGGTTTTAATTTTATCTCATCTCATCTCATTATCTCTAGCCGCTTTATCCTGTTCTACAGGGTCACAGGCAAGCTGGAGCCTATCCCAGCTGACTACGGGCGAAAGGCGGGGTACACCCTGGACAAGTCGCCAGGTCATCACAGGGCTGACACATAGACACAGACAACCATTCACACTCACATTCACACCTACGGTCAATTTAGAGTCACCAGTTAACCTAACCTGCATGTCTTTGGACTGTGGGGGAAACCGGAGCACCCGGAGGAAACCCACGCCGACACGGGGAGAACATGCAAACTCCACACAGAAAGGCCCTCACCGGCCACGGGGCTCGAACCCGGACCTTCTTGCTGTGAGGCGACAGCGCTAACCACTACACCACTGTGCCGACCGTTTTAATTTTATACACATTTGAAACTTTATATGTTAAAAAACCCTTTGTAATTTTCTTCTTCTTTCACAATCAACCATCTAATGTACTCTGATGATTTAGTTGTATTTGCACCCTCTGCCAAAGGTCTGCAGAGATTGATGAATGTTTGTACTGAATATGGTCAGCACCACGATGTGATATATAATTGTACCAAGTCTCAGCTGATGTTGTTTGATTACAAACATCTTGAAGTCAAACCCAACATAACTTTAGCTAATTCAGTCCTAGATTATGTTAATCGATATAAATATCTTGGTCATATCATTGATAGTCATCTTAATGACGAAGAGGATATGAAAAGTAAACAGAGAGCGTTATACGGTCGAGGTAATTTACTTGCCAGAAAATTTTACTTTTGTTCAAATGCTGTTAAGGTCAAGTTATTCTCATCATATTGTAACAGCGTTTACTTATGTACTCTATGGGTAAATTATCATGTTAATTACAGAAATATTGTATGTGTTGCCTTCAATAATGTCCTTAGGGGCCTACTGAATTATAACCGCAGAAGCAGTGCTCGTCAGATGTTTGTTAGTAATGGCATTAAGTCTTATCAGGAATTACTAAGAACTGTTATCTATAGTCTTAAAATACAGCTTGAATATTCTGAGAACTTTTTTATTCATAGCATCATTCATTCTGATATTTGTCACGAATCAAAATTAGTCACAAAATGGAAAAACCTGTTGTATGCTGGTCATCATATGTCTTAACTATTCTGCTGTGATTTTTATACTGTTTTTTTTTTATTACAGATGCTAGTCAATGGCCTATCATGGTGCAATTCATGTGTTCTGTTTTTATTTTTATTTTATAGATTTTATATATTTTTATGCAATTTTATATATTTTATAATATTATGGACTGTACGTTGTCTGCATGTCTGAGATAAATAAATAAATAAATAAATAAATCTTCTGGTTCCAAGAAGTATTGTTAATAAGTAATAATGTAATAATTAAAACAAGTTAGCGCGGATCCCGGCAAATTTCTGTTCGGCAATTTTTGTGACCACTCGGCGCGTGACGTCATTTAAGACAAACAAACCGCTTGAGTTGAGTCCACTTCCGTTTACTTGCATAGCCGTTCGGCTTGAGTGCAGACGTGTGTTCAGGAATTTCCGAAGAAAAACCCCCATGCCTTATTGCTGTGCAGTGAACTGTAACAACGGGACCGGTTCAGGAAGAAGTTTTTACCTTTTTCCGGAAGAGGCGGAGAGAGTGGATTGTGCGCGTGAAGCAAGAGGGCTGGCTTTTTCCGGAAGAGGCAGAGAGAGTGGATTGTGCACGTGAAGCGAGAGGGTTGGCTTTTTCCAGAAGAAGCAAGAGGGCTGGCTTTTTCCGGAAGAGGCGGAGAGAGTGGATTGTGCGCATGAAGGCAGAGGGTTGGCTTTTTCTGGAAGAAGCGGAGAGAGTGGATTGTGCGCATGAAGCCAGAGGGTTGGCTTTTTCCGGAAGAGGCGGAGAGAGTGGATTGTGCGCGTGAAGCGAGAGGGTTGGCTTTTTTTCTGGAAGAGGCGGAGAGAGTGGGTTGTGTGCGTGAAGCGAGAGGGCTGTTTTTTTCCGGAAGAGGCGGAGAGAGTGGATTGTGCGCGTGAAGCGAGAGGGTTGGCTTTTTTTCTGGAAGAGGTGGAGAGAGTGGATTGTGCGCGTGAAGCAAGAAGGTTGGCTTTTTTTTCTGGAAGAGGCGGAGAGAGTGGATTGTGCGCATGAAGCGAGAGGGTTGGCTTTTTCCGGAAAAGGCGAAGAGAGTGGGTTGTGCGCGTGAAGCGAGAGGGCTGGCTTTTTCCAGAAGAGGCAGAGAGAGTGGATTGTGTGCGTGAAGCGAGAGGGTTGGCTTTTTTTTCTGGAAGAGGCGGAGAGAGTGGATTGTGCACGTGAAGCGAGAGGGTTGGCTTTTTTTTCTGGAAGAGGCGGAGAGAGTGGATTGTGCGCGTGAAACCAGAGGGTTGGCTTTTTCCGGAAGAGGCGGAGAGAGTGGATTGTGCGCGTGAAGCGAGAGGGTTGGCTTTTTTTTCGGAAGAGGCGGAGAGAATGGGTTGTGCGCGTGAAGCGAGAGGGCTGGCTTTTTCTGGAAGAGGCGGAGAGAGTGGATTGTGCGCGTGAAGCAAGAGGGCTGGCTTTTTCCGGAAGAGGCAGAGAGAGTGGATTGTGCACGTGAAGCGAGAGGGTTGGCTTTTTCCAGAAGAAGCAAGAGGGCTGGCTTTTTCCGGAAGAGGCGGAGAGAGTGGATTGTGCGCATGAAGGCAGAGGGTTGGCTTTTTCTGGAAGAAGCGGAGAGAGTGGATTGTGCGCATGAAGCCAGAGGGTTGGCTTTTTCCGGAAGAGGCGGAGAGAGTGGATTGTGCGCGTGAAGCGAGAGGGTTGGCTTTTTTTCTGGAAGAGGCGGAGAGAGTGGGTTGTGTGCGTGAAGCGAGAGGGCTGTTTTTTTCCGGAAGAGGCGGAGAGAGTGGATTGTGCGCGTGAAGCGAGAGGGTTGGCTTTTTTTCTGGAAGAGGTGGAGAGAGTGGATTGTGCGCGTGAAGCAAGAAGGTTGGCTTTTTTTTCTGGAAGAGGCGGAGAGAGTGGATTGTGCGCATGAAGCGAGAGGGTTGGCTTTTTCCGGAAAAGGCGAAGAGAGTGGGTTGTGCGCGTGAAGCGAGAGGGCTGGCTTTTTCCAGAAGAGGCAGAGAGAGTGGATTGTGTGCGTGAAGCGAGAGGGTTGGCTTTTTTTTCTGGAAGAGGCGGAGAGAGTGGATTGTGCACGTGAAGCGAGAGGGTTGGCTTTTTTTTCTGGAAGAGGCGGAGAGAGTGGATTGTGCGCGTGAAACCAGAGGGTTGGCTTTTTCCGGAAGAGGCGGAGAGAGTGGATTGTGCGCGTGAAGCGAGAGGGTTGGCTTTTTTTTCGGAAGAGGCGGAGAGAATGGGTTGTGCGCGTGAAGCGAGAGGGCTGGCTTTTTCTGGAAGAGGCGGAGAGAGTGGATTGTGCGCGTGAAGCGAGAGGGCTAGCTTTTTCCGGAAGAGGCGGAGAGAGTGGATTGTGCGCGTGAAGCGAGAGGGTTGGCTTTTTTTTTGGAAGAGGCGGAGAGAGTGGGTTGTGCGCGTGAAGCGAGAGGGCTGGCTTTTTCCGGAAGAGGCGGAGAGAGTGGATTGTGCGCGTGAAGCGAGAGGGTTGGCTTTTTTTTCTGGAAGAGGCAGAGAGAGTGGGTTGTGCGCGTGAAGCGAGAGGGCTGGCTTTTTCCGGAAGAGGCGGAGAGAGTGGATTGTGCGCGTGAAGCGAGAGGGTTGGCTTTTTTTTCTGGAAGAGGCGGAGAGAATGGGTTGTGCGTGTGAAGCGAGAGGGCTGGCTTTTTCTGGAAGAGGCGGAGAGAGTGGATTGTGCGCGTGAAGCGAGAGGGTTGGCTTTTTTTTTCGGAAGAGGCGGAGAGAGTGGGTTGTGCACGTGAAGCGAGAAGGCTAGCTTTTTCCGGAAGAGGCGGAGAGAGTGGATTGTGCGCGTGAAGCGAGAGGGTTGGCTTTTTTTTCGGAAGAGGCGGAGAGAGTGGGTTGTGCGCGTGAAGCGAGAGGGCTGGCTTTTTCCGGAAGAGGCGGAGAGAGTGGATTGTGCGCGTGAAGCGAGAGGGTTGGCTTTTTTTTCTGGAAGAGGCAGAGAGAGTGGGTTGTGCGCGTGAAGCGAGAGGGCTGGCTTTTTCCGGAAGAGGCGGAGAGAGTGGATTGTGCGCGTGAAGCGAGAGGGTTGGCTTTTTTTTTCGGAAGAGGCGGAGAGAGTGGGTTGTGCGCGTGAAGCGAGAGGGCTGGCTTTCTCCAGAAGAGGCAGAGAGAGTGGGTTGTGCTCGTGAAGCGAGAGGGCTGGCTTTTTCCAGAAGAGGCAGAGAGAGTGGATTGTGCGCGTGAAGCGAGAGGGTTGGCTTTTTCGGGAAGAGGCGGAGAGAGTGGATTGTGCATGTGAAGCCAGACTGTTGGCTTTTTCCGGAAAAGGTGGAGAGAGCGGATTGTGCGTGTGAAGCGAGAGGGTTAGCTTTTTCTGGAAGAGGTGGAGAGAGTGGATTGTGCACGTGAAGCTAGAGGGTTGGCTTTTTCTGGAAGAGGCGGAGAGAGTGGATTGTGCATGTGAAGCGAGAGGGTTGGCGGCCGGGTAAATACGCCACTCTGTGCATGCTGTTCCAACAAAATTCGAGCACAAAATCAAGCAGTCAAAGAAGACACGGACCAGTAACGCTCAAGCAAAGAGGAGAAGTGTGGCAGCGGGGGCGTGGACAAGCGCCGGTCTGTGACAGGAGGGCGGAGTCAGGGAAGGTAAGTGGCAGAATCACTACACCTGACGGCAATTAACCTGTGTTTGTGTGTGTCTTCCCAGTGACCGCACCCTATTTAAGGAGGGAGAGTGAGAGCAGAAGGGAGCTTCCCCAGAGGAGACTACAGTGTGTGTGTGTGTCTCTGATTGTTTATTTAAATTGTCAGACTGAAAAGTACAGTAATAAAGCCTTCTGTTCACCCTGATCTCTGTCCTGCCGTCCTCTGTGCTCCACCCACCCGCAGGGAACATTTACAGTGGTGCCGAAACCCGGGTAAAGTGGAGCACCAACCAAGCAGCCCCATGGAATCCTCCCCGTACGCTGACCTGGTCCACGCCCTTGCCACGGCTCAGCAAAGCCAGCACCAGGCGCTCATCGCACTCCGAAAGGAACAAGAGCGGCGCTTCGAAGCCCTGGTGCTGGCCCAGCAGGAAGACTGCAAGGCGTTCCGGCACTTCCTCGCGTCAGCGGGGTCCACCAGTGCTCCGGCTGCGGGCCCGTCTCCCCTCACTGTCACCAAGATGGGCCCGCAGAACGACCCTGAGGCGTTCATCACGCTGTTCGAACAGGTCGCAGAAGCCTCGGGGTGGCCGATGGAGCAGTGCACGGCTCGCCTTCTCCCCCTCCTAACAGGAGAGGCACAGCTGGCCGCGCTACAGCTCCCCGCCGACCGCCGGCTGGCCTATGCGGACCTTCGCCGGGCCGTCCTCCAGCGCGTGGGGCGCACACCTGAGCAACAGCGCCAGCGCTTCCGCGCTCTGTGATTGGAGGAAGTCGGCCGGCCGTTCGCGTTCGGCCAGCAGCTCCGGGACGCCTGCTGGCGGTGGCTGAGGGCCAACGATCGCGACGCCGAGGGGATCATTGACCAGGTGGTGCTGGAACAGTTCATCGCCCGCTTACCAGCAGGAACCGCGGAGTGGGTCCAGTGCCACCACCCGGCCTCGCTGGATCAGGCAGTCGAGCTGGCGGAGGATCATTTGGCGGCTCTTCCAGCGGCAGGACAGCAGATGACGTCGACCCTTCTCTCCTCTTCTCTCTCTCTCTCCCCCTCCTTCTGTGTCCCGTCCTCGCCCCATTCCCCCACCGCGGAGACGGGGGCCGGCTCCACCCCTGCCAGCCCGCCGCACCCATGGTGCCCTCCCGTTTCTCCCTTCTGCGTCTGTCTCTCCCCCCCCTCAGGTGAGTGAGCCCCAGAACACTGGTGCAGAGGGAAAGCCCGGGCCGGTTTGCTGGCGCTGCGGGGAGCCGGGCCACCTTCAACAACAGTGCACGGCAATGGAAGTGGGCGCGGTGGTTCGGATCCCCGACGCGCCAGAGGCCGCCCTCGATCAGGCCGGGGCGTATCGCATACCGGTGAGTATCCAAGGGGATACATGTCAGGCGTTGGTGGATTCTGGTTGTAACCAGACCTCAATTCACCAAAGCCTGGTGCAGAATGAGGCATCGGGGGAGCACAGGGGGTGAAGGTGTTGTGTGTGCACAGGGATGTTCACCGCTACCCTTTGGTGTCGGTCCACATTATTTTCAGAGGGGAAAAATTTATAGTGAAGGCTGCGGTTAATCCTCGCCTTACCCACTCTTTAATTTTGGGGACTGATTGGCTGGGATTTCGGGGTTTAATGACACCCCTAGTAAAGAGTCGGTCCTGCCATTTGACAGGGGGAGGTCCCGGTGTCGCTTTGGCGGGAGCAGCTGTCACAGAGCCGTCTACGTCATCTCCGCGTCAGAGTGAGGAGCCGCCGGCTCCTCCTCCTCTCTCTATTGGGGAATCCCTCGCGGATTTCCCATTAGAACAATCGCGAGATGAGACTCTGCAGCATGCGTTTGACCAAGTGAGAGTAATCGATGGTCAAATGGTCCAGCCGAACGCCACCCCGTCCTTCCCCTACTTTGCAGTTATGAAGGATAGATTATACCGAGTGACGCAGGACACTCAGATGAAAGAGCGAGTCACACAGCTTTTAATTCCGAAGAGCCGCCGGGAATTGGTATTCCCGGCGGCTCACTTTAATCCCATGGCTGGACACTTAGGGCAGGATAAGACACTAGCCCGAATAATGGCCCGATTCTATTGGCTGGGGATTCGCGGCGATGTTCGTAGGTGGTGTACGGTATGCCGCGAATGCCAGTTAGTAAATCCAGAGGCCATTCCAAAAGCGCCTTTGCGCCCTCTTCCATTAATAGAGACCCCGTTTGAGAGAATTGGGATGGATCTCGTCGGGCCATTAGATCGGTCAGCACGAGGGTACCGCTTTATATTAGTTCTGGTGGACTATGCAACGCGATACCCGGAAGCAGTGCCTCTGCGCAATATCTCAGCACGCAGTATTGCAGAGGCACTGTTCCGCGTCATCTCCTGAGTTGGAATCCCGAAAGAGATTCTGACTGATCAAGGCACTACATTTATGTCACGAACACTACACGAACTGTATGGGTTATTGGGGATTAAGCCGATCCGCACCAGTGTGTATCACCCACAAACGGACGGTTTAGTGGAACGGTTTAACCGCACCCTCAAAAATATTATCAAAAAATTCGTAAGTGAGGACGCACGTAATTGGGATAAGTGGCTTGAACCCTTGTTGTTCTCAGTGCGAGAGGTTCCCCAAGCCTCCACGGGGTTCTCCCCATTCGAATTATTATATGGGCGTAAGCCGCGCGGCATCCTGGATGTGCTGCGGGAAAATTGGGAGGAGGGATCTTCACAAAGCAAAAACGAAATTCAATACGTTATGGACCTGCGCGCAAAACTCCACACGCTCACCCACCTAACTCAGGAGATTTTGCGGCAGGCCCAGGAACGGCAAGCCCACCTGTACAACAAGGGTACGCGCCTTAAAGAATTCACTCCGGGAGATAAGGTACTCGTACTGTTGCCCACGTCGAGCTCCAAATTGATCGCCAAGTGGCAAGGACCCTTTGAGGTCACACGGCGAGTCGGGGACGTCGACTATGAGGTGAGGTGAATGGACAGGGGTGGGGCGCTACAGATTTACCACCTCAATCTGCTTAAACTCTGGAACAAGGAGGTCCCCATGGTGTTGGTGTCGTTGGTTCTGGAGAAGGCGGAGCTGGGGCCGGAGGTTCAAAAAGGGACTTTGGCATCACGTACCTCTCCGGTCCCCTGTGGAGACCACCTCTCCCCGACCCAACTCACGGAGGTCGCCCAGTTGCAGGCCGAGTTTTCGGATGTGTTCTCGCCCCTGCCCGGCCGCACTAACCTCATAGAGCACCACATAGAGATGCCCCCAGGGGTGGCAGTGCGTAGCCGCCCTTACAGGCTACCCGAACACAAAAAAAAGGTGGTTCGGGAAGAACTTCAGACCATGCTCGAAATGGGCATCTTCGAGGAGTCCCACAGTGACTGGAGCAGCCCGGTGGTCTTGGTCCCCAAGGCCGACGGGTCGGTCCGGTTCTGTGTGGACTATAGAAAAGTCAACGCGGTGTCTAAATTTGACGCGTACCCAATGCCTCAGGTTGATGAGTTGCTCGATAGACTAGGCATGGCTTGCTTTTATTCGACACTGGATTTGACGAAGGGATATTGGCAGATCCCCTTGACTCCATTATCCCAGGAAAAAACGGCCTTTTCCACACCATTCGGCTTGCACCAATTCGTCACACTTCCTTTTGGGCTGTTTGGGGCACCCGCTACATTTCAGCGGCTGATGGACAGGGTCCTCCACCCGCACGCCACCTATGCGGCCGCATACCTCGATGATATCATCGTTTATAGTAACGACTGGCAGCGGCACTTACAACACCTGAGTGCCATCCTTAAGTCGTTGAGGCGAGCGGGTCTCACAGCCAACCCGAAGAAGTGTGCGATTGGGCGGGTGGAAGTACGGTATCTGGGCTTCCACTTGGGCAATGGGCAGGTGCATCCTCAAATTAACAAGACAGCAGCAATTGCGGCCTGCCCGAGGCCCAAGACCAAAAAGGGGGTGAGACAGTTCCTGGGGCTGGCTGGCTACTATCGTAGGTTTATACCTAATTATTCGGACGTCACCAGCCCGCTGACTGATCTTACTAAAAAGGGGGCACCAGATCCGGTCCAGTGGACGGAGCAATGCCAGCGGGCTTTAGCTGAGGTAAAGGCTGCACTGTGTGGGGGGCCACTATTACACTCCCCTGACTTTTCTCTCCCTTTTGTGTTGCAGACCGACGAGTTGGACAGAGGGCTGGGGGCGGTTTTGTCCCAGGAGGTGGAGGGAGAGGACCGCCCCGTCCTGTACATTAGCAGGAAGCTGTCAGTGCGTGAGGGGCGCTACAGCACAATTGAAAAAGAGTGTCTAGTGATCAAGTGGGCGATCCTCGCCCTCCGTTACTACCTGCTGGGGCTCCCTTTCACCCTCTGGTCGGACCACACGCCCCTCCAGTGGCTCCACCACATGAAGGATGCCAACGCGCGGATCACCCGTTGGTATCTGGCACTCCAACCCTTCAATTTCAAGGTGGTCCACAGGCCGGGGGCGCAGATGGTCGTGGCGGACTTCCTCTCCCGTCAAGGGGGGGGGGAGTCAGCTGCAGGCCAGACGGCTGCCCGGCCTGAGTCGGGAGGTGGGAGTATGTGGCATCGGGGGCATGGTCAAGCGCCGGTCTGTGACAGGAGGGCGGAGTCAGGGAAGGTAAGTGGCAGAATCACTACACCTGATGGCAATTAACTTGTGTTTGTGTGTGTCTTCCCAGTGACCGCGCCCTATATAAGGAGGGAGAGTGAGAGTGGAAGGGAGCTTCCCCAGAGGAGACTACAGTGTGTGTGTGTCTCTGATTGTTTATTTAAATTGTCAGACTGAAAAGTACGGCAATAAAGCCTTCTGTTCACCCTGATCTCTGTCCTGCCGTCCTCTGTGCTCCACCCACCCGCAGGGAACATTTACAAGAAGATTGGAGATAAACATGTTTACCTTTGCTTGCAATTTTTCAAGTAAAGAATCCTGAGGGATCCTGTACAATCATTATGTAAATGAGACCAAAGGGATAGTTTGTCATGGCTACCTGCTAGCATGCTAACATGCTATTGACTAACATGATTAATGTTTGTGTGTATGTTTAGAGTAGGCTATAAATAGTATAATGCTTGTATTAATCTCATTCATCTCATTATCTCTAGCCGCTTTATCCTGTTCTACAGGGTCGCAGGCAAGCTGGAGCCTATCCCAGCTGACTATGGGCGAAAGGCAGGGTACACCCTGGACAAGTCGCCAGGTCATCACAGGGCTGACACATAGACACAGACAACCATTCACACTCACATTCACACCTACGGTCAATTTAGAGTCACCAGTTAACCTAACCTGCATGTCTTTGGACTGTGGGAGAAACCGGAGCACCCGGAGGAAACCCACGCGGACACGGGGAGAACATGCAAACTCCACACAGAAAGGCCCTCGCCGGCCACGGGGCTCGAACCCGGACCTTCTTGCTGTGAGGCGACAGCGCTAACCACTACACCACCGTGCCGCCTGTGCTTGTATTAATATTAGCAATAAATTATTTTAGCAATATAAATGAATCCACGTTCTATTATAGGGATTGTGTGAGTGCCCCTGTGCGCATCATTGGGGAACCCCATTAAATGTCCTGGTATATGTTATTATTGAATTGTTGAAAATTAGCCCTGTATGTTTCTCTCCAGGAAAAAAAAAAGTATATTTAGAAAGTGCTTAAATAAATGAACCTCCTAAACGTGTTCTCGGTTCGCAAGTAAACACAGAGATTTTTTAATTAATTTATTTTTTTCTAAGTAAACACAGAGCTGCTGCCAGTCTGTTTGGCTTAAATGACGTCACGATTATGGTCCCCTGGCGGTGAAAGTGCACATAAGTGAGACATCAACAAACCTTTGGAAATTGGGCAAAACAGTATATTTTAAGCATTTTATTCAATTTTAGGGTGCAAATTAACACCAGGAAGATTTTATTCACTTTTTGGGTCATTGTTCTAGACAATAAAGTTGATATTCTAAATTTCACCTCTGACCCTTGCCTATGACCTTTAAAGATGGGACTCTTGGAAATATAAAAGATTCCTGGATGGTGAATGGTTCTATAGAACCATTCCCAAGTGCAGGAGCATTCTGTCACTGAACAGACTCCTCTGGTTGCTGATGATGGTGTGCAGAGGGTGACCAGCATCGTCCAGGATGTTCAGTAGTTTGTCCATAGTCCTCTTCTCTGCCACCGTCACCATTGAGTCCAGCTTTATGCCGACCACAGAGCCGGCCCGCCTGATCAGTTTGTCTAGCCTGGATGTGTCCTTCTTGGATGTGCTGCCCCCCCAGGACACCATGGTGTATGGTAAAACAGGAAACTGGCGACCACTGACTGATAGAACATCCACAGGAGTTTCCTGCAGATGTTAAAGGACTGCAGCCTCCTCAGGAAGTACAGCCTGCTCCGAACCTTCCTGTACAGGTGGTTGGCGTTGCAAGTCCAGTCCAGCTTGCTGTCCAGCCACAGCCCGAGGTACTGTACTTGTAGGAATCCACAGCCTCCACCTCGACTCCCTCGATCAGAACTGGTCATGACCTTGGTCTGGACCTCCCAAAGTCAATGACCAGCTCCTTGGTCTTTGATGATTCCTATTGCACCAAATGGCAAAGTCCCTCACCAGGCTCCTATACTCCTCCTCTCTGTCATCCCTGATACACCCCACTATGGTTGTGTCATCAGCAAACTTCTGAATGTGACATATCTCTGAGTTGTTGCAGTTTCTCTTGTAATAGTTCAGTCTTGTTCATCTCATTATGACCCTGTGAGTATCAGATGATCCTGTTCCATTTTAGTTTGCATCCATGCTGCGTTTGCATCACTGTTATGTTACACATCCTGTTTACACCATTACACCCTCACACACTGGACTAATCACTGCTTTCCTGAAGCAGACAGACACTGTGGTTTTATCCCAAATCTGGTTAAAGCTAGGAAGTCGGAGTTTATTTTGAAATAAGATAGTTACGGATGAGTTTTGACACACAGTTGTCATGTAAGAATAATCTTATGTTTAATACCAAGTACAGTATCACAGTGATCATCCGCATAGTTGATCCTGCATGAATTTTATACCAGATGCCCTTCCTGACGCAACCCTCACCATTTATCTGGGCTTGGGACCAGCACTAAGAATGCACTGGCTTGTGTAACCCCAGTGGCTGGAAAGACACATTCCCATACTGGGAGTATAAAATAATGGGGAGCGTGGAAGAGAAGTGAAGAAGAAAGTGTGAGCAGGTTGGAATGGACAGAGGAGAGAGTCAGGAGTGATTTGTGACAGAAGGTTATCGGCGATGGTATAAGGTTTGGAGACAGAAAGACAGGAAGTTGAACTGGAGGGAGCAGAGCTGAAGATGCTGAGATTCTCATTGGGAGTGACGAAGTTGGACAGGATTAGAAATTAGTATATCAGAGGGACATACAGGACGGCTTGGAGATAAAGTGAGAGAGGCGAGACTGAGATGGCTTGGAGAGATTCAGGGTATATTGGGAAAAGAATGCTGGAGATGGAGTTGGCAGGTAGAAGGAAAAGACGAAGAGCAAAGATGAAATTTATGGATGTGGTGAAGGAGGACATGAGGATGGTTGGTGTGAGAGAAGAAGATACAGAGGACAGGAGGAGATGGAGGGACATTATTGGCTGTGATGAGCCCTAATGGGAAGAGCCGAAAGAAGAAGAAGAGACATTATCACAGTGATCAACACAAAAATACTACAAACAAACAAACAAACAAACAACAACAATAATAATATGGTAGCACAATTCCTAATGATAGATAGATAGATTGAAGAGGGGTGGGATTAAATAAGTTTTTACTTCAGCCCACTCCTTTTCGGACATGTAAACTCAAAACTGCTTAGTGCGTCCTTGTTTGTATTTTTCTTTTGTTTTGTTTTGATTTTGATATTATATTGTTATTACCAATATTATTTATGGTTTATTTTCTAATTTAGTGGCTTTTTATGTATTCTTGTGCAAATGCTGTTTTGCTTTTCTTGTTTTCTGCTTATTTATTCATTGTTTACATGTTCGAAATAAACTAGCATCATCATAGATAGATAATGATAAAATACAAAATGCATTATATTATTTAACATTATATATAAAGAACTTTACATGGTGGCAAAAAGATATGAAGTTTATCTTCGAGTGGTTAAAATATATATATATATAATATATTCACGAGTGAGTGAAGTGAACGAGTGGTATATTTTTCAACATGAGAAGATAAACTTCATATATTCACACCACAGTGCAATGTTCTTTTTAAAAAATACCCAAGTTAATCAAATGGTTCACCAATTTGATATCTAGTCAGCGGGAAAACACTGGGAGTGACATCATCGGAGTGAAATATCAAGGATTATTATACCTACAGGACATTTTTTCGATGGGATAAAAAGGTGTTTGTGGCAGTGGGGGTGTGGTCAAGCGTCGGTCTATGACCGGAGGGTGGAGTCAGGGAAGGTAAGTGGCAGAATCACTGCACCTGATGTTTGTTAATGTGTTTGTGTGTCTTCCCCAGTGACCACGCCCTATATAAGGAGAGAGAGAGCAGAGGAAGGGAGCTCTCTCCCCAACCAGGCGACTTGTGTGTGTGTGCGCCTGGGAGAACAAGTTTACACTGAAAAGTGGAAAATAAAGAGTTTTTGGAACTCCATTCTGGCCTGCCGTACTTCTGTGCTCCACCCACCCTCTCTCATACTACAGTGGTGCCGAAACCCGGGACTTGGAGCTCAGAGGAGAACAGCCCCATGGAGTCCTCCCCCTTCGCGGACCTGATCCACACCCTTGCCACGGCCCAACAGAGCCAGCACCAGGCGCTGATCGCCCTCTGAAAGGAGCAAGAGCAACGGTTCGAGGCCCTGGTGCTGGCGCAACAGGAAGATCGTCAGGCGTTCCGGCACCTCCTCGCATCAGCGGGGTCCACCACCTCCACCGCTGCGGGCCCTCCCCACCTCACCCTAACGAAGATGGGCCCGCATGACGACCCCGAGGCCTTCCTAGCGCTCTTTGAGCAAGCAGCAGAGGCCTGGGGCTGGCCGGTGTAACAGCACGTGGCGCGCCTCCTCCCCCTGCTAACGGGCGAGGCACAGCTGGCCGTGCTACAGCTCCCCGCTGACAGCCGGCTGGTCTATGCAGACCTGCGCTGGGCCGTCCTCCAGCATGTGGGGTGCACTCCTGAACAACAACGCCAACGCTTCCGTGCTCTATGCCTAGAGGAGGTCGGCCGGCCGTTCGCATTTGGCCAGCAACTCCGGGACGCCTGCTGGCGGTGGCTGAGGGCTGACAACCGTGACACCGAGGGAATCGTCGAACTGGTGGTACTGGAGCAGTTCATCACCCGGCTGCCCGAGGGGACCGTGGAGTGGGTCCAGTGCCATCGCCCGGCGTCACTGGATCAGGCCATCGAGCTGGCAGAGGACCATTTGGTGGCTGTTCCAATGGCAGGACAGCATGTTTCCTCTTCTCCTCTCTCCTCTCTCTCTCTCCCTCCCCTTCTGTTCCTCATCCTCGCCCCGTTCCCCCACCGCAGAGGTGGGGGCTGGCTCCACCCCAGCCGGCCCGTCGCACCCGCGGTGTCCTCCCATTTCCCACTTCCGTGTCTGTCTCTCCCCCCCCTCAGGTGAGTGAGCCCCAGAACGCCGGTGCAGAGAGAGAGCCCGGGCCGGTTTGCTGGCGCTGTGGGGAGCCGGGGCACCTCCAGCATCAGTGCTCAGCAATGAAGGTGGGCGCGGTGGTCCGGATCCCCGACATGCCAGGAACCACCCTCAATCGGGCTGGAGCGTATCGCATACCGGTGAGTGTCCAAGGGGATACATATCAGGCTTTGGTGGACTACAGCTGTAATCAGACTTCAATTCACCAAAGCCTGGTGCAAGACGAGGCACTGGGGGGAGCAAAATTGATGAAGGTGTTGTGTGTGCACAGGAATGTTCACAACTACCCTTTAGTGTCAGTCCACATTCTATTTCGAGGGGAGAAATCTAGTGTAAAGGCGGCGGTTAATCCTCGCCTTACCCACTCGATAATTTTGGGGACTGATTGGCCGGGATTTCGGGAATTAATGACTCATTTAGTGAAGAGTGGGTCCTGCCGTAGTTTAGTAGAGGGAGGTCCCAGTGCGGCATTGGTGGGAGCAGCTGTCACAGAGCCGTCTACGTCATCTCCGCGTCAGAGTGAGGAGCCACTGGCTCCTCCTCCCTCTCTAGGGGAATCCCTCACAGATTTCCCGTTAAAGCAGTCACGAGACGAGACTCTGCAGCATGCGTTTGACCAAGTGAGAGTAATCGATGGTCAAACACTCCAGCCAAACGCCACCCCATCCTTCCCCTATTTCTCCATTATGAAGGATAGGTTATACTGAGTGACGCAGAACACTCAGACTAAGGAGCGGATTACGCAACTTTTAATCCCAAAGAGCCGCCGGGAATTGGTATTCCAGGCGGCTCACTTTAATCCTATGGCTGGACACTTAGGGCAGGATAAAACACTAGCCCAAATTATGACCCGGTTCTGTTGGCCAGGGATTCGTGGTGATGTCCGTAGGTGGTGTATGGCATGCCACGAATGCCAGTTAGTAAATCCAGTGGTCATTCCAAAAGTGCCTTTGCGCCTGCTGCCATTAATCAAGACCCCATTCGAAAGAATTGGGATGGATCTCGTTGGGCCATTAGATCGGTCAACACGTGGGTATCGCTTTATTTTAGTTCTGGTGGACTATGCAACGCGATACCTGGAAGCAGTGCCTCTTTGCAATATCTCAGCATGTAGTATTGCAGAAGCGCTATTCCACGTCATCTCCTGAGTCAGAATCCCCAAAGAGATTCTGACTGATCAAGGCACTTCGTTTATGTCACGCACACTGCGCGAACTGTATGGGTTATTGGGAATTAAGCCGATCTGCACCAGTGTTTATCACCCACAAACGGACGGTTTAGTCGAACGGTTCAATCGCACCCTCAAGAACATAATTAAAAAGTTTGTACGCGAGGACGCACGTAATTGGGATAAATGGCCCGAACCCCTGTTATTCGCAGTGCAAGAGGTCCCACAAGCCTCCACGGGGTTCTCCCCGCTCGAATTATTATATGGGCGTAAGCTGTGCGGCATCTTAGATGTACTGCGGGAAAATCAGGAAGAGGGACCTTCATCAAGCAAAAATGAAATCCAATACGTTATCGACCTGCGTGCAAAACTCCACACACTCACATACCTAACCCAGGAGAATTTGCGTCAGGCCCAAGAATGTCAAATCCGCCTGTACGACGGGGTATGCACCTTAGGGAGTTCGCACCGGGAGATAAAGTACTCGTACTTTGCCTACATCGAGCTCCAAATTGATCGCCAAGTGGCAAGGACCTTTTGAGGTCACACGGCGAGTCGGCGACGTTGACTATGAGGTGAGGTGGACGGACAGGGGCGGAGCGCTACAGATTTACCACCTCAATCTGCTCAAGCTCTGGAACGAGGAGATCCCCGTGGCATTGGTGTCGTTGGTTCCGGAGAAGGCGGAGCTGGGGCCGGAGGTTCAAAAGGGAACATTGACATCGCATACCTCTCCGGTCCCCTGTAGAGACCACCTCTCCCCGACCCAACTCACAGAGGTTGCCCAGTTGCAGACTGAATTTTCGGACGTGTTCTCGCCCCTGCCCGGCTGCACCCGCCTCATAGAACACCACACTGAGACGCCCCCGGGGGTGGTAGTGCGCAGCCGCCCTTACAGGCTGCCCGAACACAAGAAAAAGGTGGTTCAGGAAGAACTCAAGGCCATGCTCGAAATGGGCATCGTCAAGGAGTCCCACAGTGACTGGAGCAGCCCGGTTGTCTTGGTTCCCAAGGCCGACAGGTCAGTCCGGTTCTGTGTGGACTATAGAAAAGTCAACGCGGTGTCTAATTTCGATGTGTATCCAATGCCTCGTATTGATGAGTTGCTGGATTGACTAGGCACGGCTCACTTTTATTTGACTCTGGATTTGACAAAGAGTTATTGGCAGATCCCCTTGACTCCACTATCCCGAGAAAAAACGGCCTTTTCCACACCGTTTGGCTTACACCAATTTGTCACACTTGCTTTTGGGTTGTTTGGGGTGCCTGCTACATTCCAGCGGCTTATGTATGGACAGGGCCGTCCGCCCCCACGCCACCTATGTGGCCGCGTACTCAGACAACATCATAATCTATAGTAACGACTGGCCATGGCACCTGCAACACCTGAGGGCCGTCCTTGGGTCGCTGAGGCGAGCAGGTCTCACAGACAACCCGAAGAAGTGTGCGATTGGGCGGGTGGAAGTATGGTATCTGGGCTTCTACTTGGGCAATGGTTAATAAGACAGTGGCGATTGTGGCCTGCCCGAGGCCCAAGACCAAAAAGGGGGTGAGACAGTTCCTGGGACTGGCTGGCTACTATTGTAGGTTTATACCTAATTATTCGGATGTCACCAGCCCACTGACTGATCTCACTAAAAAGGGGGCGCCAGATCCGGTCCAGTGGACAGAGCAATGCCAGCGGGCTTTCTCTGAGGTGAAGGCTGCACTGTGCGGGGAGCCACTGTTACACTCCCCTGACTTTTCTCTCCCCTTTATGTTGCAGACGGACGCCTCGGACAGAAGGCTGGGGGCCGTTCTGTCCCAGGAGGTGGAGGGGGAGGACCGCCCCGTGCTCGACATCAGCAGGAAGCTGTCGGTGCGTGAGGGGCACTACAGCACCATAGAGAAGGAGTGCCTGGCAATCAAGTGGGTGGTCCTCACCCTCCACTACTACCTCCTGGGGCACCCTTTCACCCTCTGTTCGGACCACGTGCCCCTCCAGTGGCTCCACTGCATGAAGGATGCCAACACGTGGATCACCCGTTGGTATCTGGCACTCCAGCCCTTTAATTTCAAGGTGATCCACAGGCCGGGGGCGCAGATGGTCGTGGCGGACTTCCTCTCCCATCAAGGGGGGGTGGGAGTCGGCTGCAGGCCGGACGGCTGCCCGGCCTGAGTCGGGTGGTGGGGATATGTGGCAGCGGGGGCATGGTCAAGCGTCGGTCTGTGACCAGAGGGCGGAGTCAGGGAAGGTAAGTGGCAGAATCACTGCACCTGATGTCTGTTAATCTGTGTTTGTGTGTCTTCCCCAGTGACCACGCCCTATATAAGGAGAGAGAGAGCAGAGGAAGGGAGCTCTCTCCCCAACCAGGTGACTTGTGTGTGTGTGTGTGTGTGTGTGTGTGTGTGTGTGTGTGTGTGTGTGTGTGCGCGCACGCCTGGGAGAACAAGTTTACACTGAAAAGTGGAAAATAAAGAGTTTTTGGAACTCAGTTCTGGCCTGCCGTACTTCTGTGCTCCACCCACTAGCTCTCATACTACAGTGTTCTATTCCCTTCTAGCAGGTTTCATTCATTTGGTTTGATAGCGTGCAATATTGTTAGTATATTGTTTATCCTACATGTGTATTATATCACTCTACCCAATGGAGAATGAGCGTTGAATATTGTTTATGATATTGCATTGTTGTCAAGACAACATTATGTCACATATTGGAGCTGATGTGAATATCCAATGAGAAAGTTTTCTGCTGTGCATGCACACAAACATTTCTTTGTTTGCTGGGAAAGAGAAAGACGCACTGAATGGCTACCAAAACTTGATTAGATATTCTTCACGCATAGTTACAAGAGAAAAACATACCAACGGACATTGAAAAACTGGAAAAGAGAGTGTGTATGTCAGTGGCGAACCGTGACTATTAGAGCTGGGACTTGAGCTCAGCCAAAACTTAACCAGACACCAAAAAATCAACAGGGTAAAGGATTTTGTAAAGGATTAGCAGCAGGCTGCCAGGTCACTCCATTGTGTGTAGCTGTCGATGTTGATTTTAAAAGTAATTCAGTAAATTACACAGGGAAATGAATAAAGTCTGAGTGAAAAATACTGTAGCAAGTGTGCAGCATGGAAGAAGAGTCTGGAGACAGAAATCTTAGTTTCTCTGTCGTTAGCCTGTGCTACTTGCTCTCGATAGATAGCACTGTCTTGACCGCTTTATTAGCATTCACTAACACTGCTGATGAACGCTACACCGGCTGGAAGGTGACTTCACTGCTGCACTGATGGCGCCAACTAGCGGTTAAGCACACGTTGGCCTTTGAGAAGGCTGAGGGAGATAAATCTTTGGTCCCTCCCACTATAAATCAAAATCTGATTGGTTAATTCATCTATCACTTCCGACATAAACATACACTGCCATGGCCTTCTGTCCCGGCAATGAAGTCCTAACCAATGATACCCCTTTTCCACCAAATCAGTTCCAGGGCTGGTTTGGAGCCAGTGCTGGTGCTGTTCACAACTTGTTCAACTTGCAAGCCAGCTGAGAACCA
Organism: Neoarius graeffei; assembly: GCF_027579695.1. Taxonomy (NCBI): domain Eukaryota; kingdom Metazoa; phylum Chordata; class Actinopteri; order Siluriformes; family Ariidae; genus Neoarius; species Neoarius graeffei. Next base: position 97,788,217 of record NC_083573.1, read on the forward strand.
GTTTGCTTTTCCATAGCTTGCAGTGCTAAGCGGAGCCACGTCATTACGTTGCTGTATACGTCATTACGTCGCTGTATACGTCAGTTACGTCGCTGTACTGTATACGTCAGTTACGGCGCTACGTTTACATAAACCTTGGCGCGAATATCAAAGCAAAAACAACACGGAAGAAGCAGCAGCGGCAACAACAACAACAATAATAATGGATGACTTCGCGTTTGTACAGCTGCTGCTTCTCGTCGCTTAAAAATGGTGATCTTTCGCGGTCTTGTTATTGTTGTTGGTCTTAACAACTCGGCCCCCCTGCTGACGTAAGCGGTTCTTTCCTCTGGCCCAGCAGAGAGTTGGTGCTAGCCTGAAACCGGATTTTCTGGCCCCAGAGCCAGTTCTTTGTCAGTGGAAACAGAAAACCAGGTTCCAAACTAAGCACTGGCCCTGAACCAGCCCTGGAACTGCTTTTGTGGAAAAGGGGCATGAGTGAGCAGCTTTAAACTCTTCTCAGCCTAGACACAACAAACAAAACAATCTCATTGGATAACTCGATTTTAAAGTTTTCAGGACAGTAACCTTTTCATTTCTGAAGCACATTTGATAGAAAATGAGGCCAAATTAGAATTGGAATATAATAATTATCATGAAATTATGAAAGAATGAAAGAAATTAAATATAGTATATGAAATGCTGATATGTTTGTGCTTCTCTGAAGGACTAGAAGGCCCTGATGGTTCCCCTCTGGTGTATGTATAATAATAATAATAATAATAATAATAATAATAATAATAATAATCTCATCATCTCTTGCCACTTTATCCTGTTCTACAGGGTCGCAGGCAAGCTGGAGCCTATCCCAGCTGACTACGGGCAAAAGGCGGGGTACACCCTGGACAAGTCGCCAGGTCATCACAGGGCTGACACATAGACACAGACAACCATTCACACTCACATTCACACCTACGGTCAATTTAGAGTCACCAGTTAACCTAACCTACATGTCTTTGGACTGTGGGGGAAACCAGAGCACCCGGAGGAAACCCACATGGACACGGGAAGAACATGCAAACTCCGCACAGAAAGGCCTTCGCCGGCCATGGGGCTCGAACCCGGACCTTCTTGCTGTGAGGTGACAGTGCTAACCACTACATCACCGTGCCGCCCATAGTAATAATCTCATCTCATCTCATTATCTCTAGCCGCTTTATCCTTCTACAGGGTCGCAGGCAAGCTGGAGCCTATCCCAGCTGACTACGGGCGAAAGGCGGGGTACACCCTGGACAAGTCGCCAGGTCATCACAGGGCTAACACATAGACACAGACAACCATTCACACTCACATTCACACCTACGGTCAATTTAGAGTCACCAGTTAACCTAACCTGCATGTCTTTGGACTGTGGGGGAAACCAGAGCACCCGGAGGAAACCCACGCGGACACGGGGAGAACATGCAAACTCTGCACAGAAAGGCCCTCGCCGGCCACGGGGCTCGAACCTGGACCTTCTTGCTGTGAGGTGACAGCGCTACCCACTACACCACTGTGCCGCCCCCATAGTAATAATAATAATAATAATGGCTTTTTTTTCGTGGGATATCAGATATATTCCATTCAGCTGCTCATTCAGTATCACGCTAGCTGAATAGAATATATCTGATATACCAAGAAAAAAAGCTCTTTTTTTACACTCTTTTTTTTGGGGGAGAAATGATGTGCCCAACAAACCTGCCTTGGTGATAACCATAATGTACTTTATTATAAATTTAACATAAGCTAACTCTTTGCAATAGTGGCACAAAGAACAAAAATAGTGAATTAGAGCACAGTTCTAAAAAGGTCATAGAAAAAAATGTCTTGTATGGCTCTTCTTGCCAATTGTGGAAAATAAAACACTTTGACTGTCTACCTCGCATTACAGTAGCAATGCCAGCAGCGCCCGCCGTGCAGGAAGTGCTTATTTACATAGTCTCATTTCATCTCATCTCATTATCTCTAGCCGCTTTATCCTTCTACAGGGTCGCAGGCAAGCTGGAGCCTATCCCAGCTGACTACGGGCGAAAGGCGGGGTACACCCTGGACAAGTCGCCAGGTCATCACAGGGCTGACACATAGACACAGACAACCATTCACACTCACATTCACACCTACGGTCAATTTAGAGTCACCAGTTAACCTAACCTGCATGTCTTTGGACTGTGGGGGAAACCAGAGCACCCAGAGGAAACCCACGCGGACACGGGGAGAACATGCAAACTCCACACAGAAAGGCCCTCGCCGGCCACGGGGCTCGAACCCGGACCTTCTTGCTGTGAGGTGACAGTGCTACCCACTACACCACCGTGCCGCCCCCATAGTAATAATAATAATAATAATGGCTTATTTTTCGTGGGATATCAGATATATTCCATTCAGCTGCTCATTCAGTATCACGCTAGCTGAATAGAATATATCTGATATACTAAGAAAAAAAGCTCTTTTTTTACACTCTTTTTTTTGGGGGAGAAATGATGTGCCCAACAAACCTGCCTTGGTGATAACCATAATGTACTTTATTATAAATTTAACATAAGCTAACTCTTTGCAATAGTGGCACAAAGAACAAAAATAGTGAATTAGAGCACAGTTCTAAAAAGGTCATAGAAAAAAATGTCTTGTATGGCTCTTCTTGCCAATTGTGGAAAATAAAACACTTTGACTGTCTACCTCGCATTACAGTAGCAATGCCAGCAGCGCCCGCCGTGCAGGAAGTGCTTATTTACATAGTAAATTGCAAATTTTCAATCACCATACACCAACATAAAAAGTATATTCAGCTTCACAAGAGTTGGGTATTTTATAGGAAAAAAAATTGAATTGTCAGATTATGCACTCAGATTTCCACAATACTGATTACTTTTGACACGGCGATCTTTTTTCTGAATGTTGACGGTGAAACCACTGGGCATGGCCATGTTGGATTTTGGTCGAAAGCCGATGACGTGTGTGGCAGCGGGGCGTGGTCAAGCACCGGTCTGTGACAGGAGGGCGGAGTCAGGGAAGGTGAGTGGCAGAATCACTACACCTGAGAGCAATTAACCTGTTTGTGTGTCTTCCCAGTGACCGCGCCCGATTTAAAGAGGGAGAGCTGAGAGCAGAGGAGAGCGGATGGCTGAACGAGACGCTCGTGCGTGTGTGTCTCTGTGTATATTAAATATACCGATTGTTAGACTGAAAAGTTTGGCAATAAAGCTGTTATTTCCCTCCGATCTCTGTCCTGCCGTCCTCTGTGCTCCACCCACACGTAGCGAACCTTACAACGTGCCACTGCTGTGATGGTAGAATCTAGCTTGCTTTCTATTGGTCGACCCTGGTCGAAACCGATACCAGAGGTCAGGACCAATCAGTGACCCCCTGGGGGGCCTTTTCACGGTAATTTCTGTCAAACCAGAAGCCGGCCAGAGACGGAGGAAATTCTAGTCACAGTCAATAGATGTGCATCCTTTTATGGAAAACAATAAAAATATTGGATTCTGGAAGACAGAGAAAAAGAGAAGGGTCAGAGATGTTAATAATATTGTTTTAAAGAAGTTACATTTGATTTGAAACATGTAATAAATAGCACTTTTGAGCGCCACCCTCTGAAAAGTAACATGGAGCTGTGCTGCCACCTTTTGCCTTGTTGTGCCGTCACATGCAATAAGGGGCATTTTTATGCCAATTATAGTCCAGCTGTTATCGTCCAAAAATATGCTGAATTGTTCATTTTGATGATAAAAGCATGAAACTTTGCATGATTACTAAGTTTGCCTAGGTGAATAATTCTAGATATGGAGCCAACCAAATTTCGCACTCGGGGCTGAGTTATGAGCATGCTCAAAATCCCCAAGCATGAAAACGAGGCTCTCCATAAAAAAAAATTGTAAACCACCTGATTTGTAGCATTTTGGACAAAAAACTGCACAACAATGTTTCTATGTTATTGATTGGGACTTCTAATTTACAATGTAGTACATTAAATGCAAGTTTATTTTAAATTTGTGGGTTTCCTGTGTCAAAAATTACAAATGTGTTAATTTTTCAACCAAAGGTTTTATATTTGTACCTGGAAAGAAAAGAAATGAAAATGACATTGTTAATAGATATTATTCTCATGATATTTACTCAAAATATTTGTAATTTAGGCAGAAATGTTAATAAAACTAATATATTCTCCAAGGTTAGAGCCCAGGCCTCCACGGTTTTCAATATGGCTGCTTACATGTTGAAGACTTGCAGTGTGTGAAAAGAGTGACTTATTTACAATTTGTGATCATTTTTTCAAAGAAAATTGTTAAATGTATAGTTTGCTAGTTTTGTTAGTATACAGTTTTATAATTATGGACTGGAGACTGTGTATTATTTGTCAGAAAGACTCAAAAGACGAACTACAATGTCCAGCAAACACGAAGAGGAAAGATATTGGTGCTGGTTATTCTTCGTTTGCATCCAATGTACAGTAGAGGAGTTCCAAAAGCTTGGGAAACTTCCTGGTGGTCTTGAAATTTCCCTATTGGATGATGGAAGTGGAATTGTGGAGACATTGTACAGTAACAAGGCTATGTGGCATCGTGTAGATTGCTTTTCGGCAATAGTAAGCTTGAACGAGCCAAGAAAAGGAAATTCAATGAAGTAGATCAGGATAATGCTAGTGAAAATTCTGCTTCCCAGGATAAAGCAACGTTTAGCCCTATGAAGTCTCACCGCAGTTCCATTATTGCCAGAGAAGTGTCAATAGCAGAGTACTATTGCTTCTTTTGCGAACAGTCTGACACCGCATCAAGTCTTCATGCTGCTTCCACATTTGAAGTTGATCAAAAAGTTTGTGAATGTGCAAGTCTTTTGAAAGACAACAAACTTATAGCTAAACTATCTGAAGGTGATATGATAGCTATTGAAGCAAGATATCATGCCAAGTGCCTTGTCAGTCTGTACAATAAAGCAAGAAAAGTGAAATTGTCTACAGCTAAACATATGGATGATAATTCAGCAACAGACATAGAGCTTGAAGAACTTGCTTTTGCTGAACTAATTGCATATATTGATGATTTTCTCGAGTCTGAGGAACTGGCTATTCTAAAACTTGCTGATCTTGCCAGCTTTTATTGTCTGAAACAACAGGAGCTTGGTATGGAACAAGCAACAGTCAACAAAACAAGACTGAAGGGGCGAATTTTAGAGGTATTTCCAGACTTGACAGCGCATACAGAAGGAAGACAAGTCTTGTTTGCATTGAAACATGAAATAGCTGGGGTCTTGAAGGAAGCAAAGAGAAAAGATTCAGATGCATGGCATCTACCTGTTAGGACTGGGACTGTTTTGGCCTCTAGAGGCCGCTGTTATGTTTATCTTGTCATGGTTGTTTTGGCCTCTAGAGGCCGCCACTGTGTTTTGTGTTTGTCTTGATTGCCTGTTTCCTGCCCCGCCCTGTTCCTTAATTAGTTTGTGTATAAATACCCCTCTGTTTGTTCCTCTAGTCACGGAGTCTTAATGCTATGTTGTCTAGTGCTAGTTTCCTCTGTCCCACATATCTTGCCTGTGCTCTTGTGTTTTTGATGTTTTTGCTTTCTTTGGACTTTGTATTTTTTGATCTTCTGAGCGTTCAGCATTTTTGCCTTTCTTTTTGTTTTTTGGACTTTGAACCTTTGGATATTTTTATTTTTGGTCATCTTCTGAGCTTTTGGATTTTCTTTTTGTTTTTTCCATCGGATTGTAAATATTGTAAATAAACTGTTTTTTGATACTCTACCTACGCCTCACGCCTCTACACTTGAGTCATCCCCCTGGTGGCCTAGTGGGGGTTTGCTGGATTATTACACCAGTGACCCAGGTTCAAATCCCAGCAAAACCCTAACAGACTCCGTCATGACCGCCTCAGCAGAGGCTGTTTCAACTGTCTACCCGGCCAACCTTCAGGGAATTATGGCAGCTTTGACATGCTTTGGAGCGACCATGGACGAACACTTGCGAGCCAATGTGAGGCCCTTGCTTGCCATGAGGTACTGCTTCAGCAAATTAGGAGAACCCTGGCACAGCTGACTCCTCTGCCCACATCTCCTGATCCGGCTCCTGCTCCACCATCTGCTCCAGTGCCTCCCGTCACGCTGTCTCTTCACCTTGCGAACCCAGCCTTCCTGCACCACAGAGGTATGACAGCAAGCACGGTGAGTGCTGGGAGTTCCTTACCCAGTGCCAACTCACCTTTGAGCTTCAGCCTACCACCTACACTACGGATCACCACAAGATTGCCTTTGTGATAACCTTGTTAGCTGGTAAGGCACGAGCTTGGGCAACGGCCATTTGGCAGAGGCAGGGACCCGAGTGCTCTGATTTCAAGCTGTTTATGGAGGAGATGCTTCGTGTCTTCGATCAGGCAGACACCAGTAAAGACGCAGCCAGGAAGCTCATGTCCATCCGGCAAGAAGGAAGCGTCGCGGACTACGCCATCGCATTCCGGACGCTCGCAGCAGTCAGCAGATGGAATGAAGCAGCCCTGGTTTCAGCCTTTCACCATGGTTTGTCTGACCCCATCAAAGATGGCCTGGCCTCTATCGGATGCCCAAGTGACCTCGAAACTCTGATCTCACATTCTACTCGTCTTGACAACAGGATTAGAGAATGCCGCCAAGTCCTGAGTCTCCCCGGCCTCACTGCATCAACATGGAGCCCGTCTACCTCCTCCAGTGACTGTCCAGAACCCATGCAAGTGGGCTGTACTCGTCTCTCCGCATCTGAGAGGGAGCGCAGAAGGAGGGACAAGTGCTGCATCTACTGTGGCAAGCCTGGCCACTTCTGAGCATCATGTCCCGAGCTCTCGGGAAAAGGACCGCCCCGTCCAGCTGAGGGAGGGTTGTGACAGGGCCTACCCTCTCTCCCGAACTCCCTGGCCAAGGTGTCTACATTCCAGTCTCCATCTCCTGGGGTGAGTTCATCCACTCTTGTCAGGCCTTGTTAGACTCCGGGGCGGCTGGAAACTTTATGGATGTTCACTTCGCCCAAAGTATCAATGTCCCAACTGCACCTCTTGAAGTCCCACTGTCTGTGTCTGCCCTGGATGGCCAAGCCTTAGGTGACGGAAGAGTCACCCAAGTAACTTCTCCAGTCTTCCTCCAGTCTCAAGGTCACAAGGAAGAAATATCCCTGCACCTGATTCCTTCACCAGAGTTCCCAGTTATTATAGGTCTTCCTTGGCTTACCCACCACAACCCTCGTATAGACTGGGTCACTAGCCAGGTTGTGGAGTGGGGTCCTGCTTGCTATGCCTCTTGTCTGCTCTCTAGCTCTCCTGTATCTCCTGCCGAGCCTCCTGATCTCACCGAGTTATCTCAAGTTCCCACAGAGTACTGGGATCTTAAAGAAGTATTTAGCAAGAGCAGGGCCGCCGTTTTTCCTCTGCACCATGCCTACAACTGTGCCATTGACTTGCTTCCTGGGGCTACCCCTCCTCGCGGCAGACTGTTTTCCCTATCTCAGCCAGAACGCAAGGCCATGGAGGAGTACATCAAGGAAGCCTTGGCCTCTGGGTTCATTCGACCCTCCACCTCACCTGCTGGTGCCGGCTTCTTCTTTGTCGGCAAGAAGGATGGGGGACTCCGGCCATGTATTGATTACAGGGGTCTGAACAAGATCACTGTATGCAACCGCTATCCCCTTCCGCTGATGTCTACAGCATTTGATCTGCTCCAAGGCACCACTGTCTTCACCAAATTGGACTTACGGAACGCATACCACCTCATCCGTATCCGACAGGGAGACAAGTGGAAGATGGCCTTTAACACCCCGTCTGGGCACTACGAGTACCAGGTGATGCCCTTCGGACTCACCAACGCACCAGCTGTTTTTCAGGCCCTAATCAACGACGTCTTGAGGGACATGATTAACCTGTACGTTTTTGTCTACCTCAACGACATCCTAATCTTTTCCAAGACCGTGCAGGAGCACCGCCACCATGTCCGCCAGGTTCTCCAGAGGCTGCTACAGAACAATCTGTTCGCTAAGGCCCAGAAATGCGAATTTCATGTTCCTGAGATCTCCTTTCTGGGTTTTATTGTACGGACAGGCCAACTCCAGATGGATCCAGCCAAGACCCTGGCCGTCCGGGACTGGCCCACCCCCAAGTCCATCAAAGAGTTTCAGCGGTTCTTAGGATTTGCTAACTTCTACCGCAAGTTTATCAGGAACTTTAGTTCTGTAGCAGCGCCCATATCAGATCTCACCAAAGGGACAGGTGGATCATATGTCTGGTCTCCTCAGGCGGAAAAGGCATTCAAAGACCTCAAGCACCGTTTCTGCACGGCACCCATTCTGGTCCTTCCGGACCCTTCGCAACCCTTCATCGTCGAGGTGGACGCCTCGGACAGTGGCATCGGCGCGGTCCTCTCTCAATGCTCGGAAGGAAGGTTGCACCCCTGCGCATACTTCTCCCACCGCCTGAGTTCTGCGGAGTCCCGGTATGACGTGGGGGATCGAGAACTGCTAGCAGTTAAACTGGCCCTTGAGGAGTGGAGGCACTGGCTGGAGGGAGCGCAACATCCATTTTTGGTCTGGACGGACCACAAGAACCTGGAGTACCTCCAGCAAGCAAAGAGACTCAATCCATGACAGGCTAGGTGGGCCTTATTTTTCAGTCGGTTTGACTTTACCCTATCATACTGCCCCGGCTCCAAAAATACCAAACCTGACGCGCTTTCCAGGCTGTTCGCTCCCACCAACAGGGAGAGCGAAGTTGGGCCTATTATCCCTGTGTCCTGGATTGTGGCCTCTGTCCTCTGGGGTATTGAGGAGGCCATCCGACGAGCCCAACGCCAGGACCCCGGTCCTGGGATGGGGCCACCGGGCCTCTTGTATGTCCCACATCAAGCCCGGGCCAAGGTTCTCCAGTGGGGTCACTCGTCCCCTCTCACCGCCCATCCGGGAGCTCGAAGGACCCTGGACTTTTTGAGAAGATGCTTCTGGTGGCCTAGCATGGAGAAGGAAGTGAGGTCATTCATCCTTTCCTGCGAAGTGTGCACCAGAAGCAAGAACCCACAACAGCATCCCCAGGGTCTCCTGATGCTCTGACCATTCCACGGCATACCTGGTCCCACGTGGCAGTCGACTTCATCACGGGTCTCCCTGAGTCACAAGGTAACACTGTCATTTTGGTCATAGTTGACAGATTCTCCAAGGCCTACCACTGTGCAAGCTCCCTTCTGCTCTTGAAACAGCTAAACTATTGTTTAATCACGTCTTCCGAGTCTTTGGTCTCCCACAGGATATCGTCTCTGACCGGGGACCCCAGTTCTCCTCCCGAGTGTGGCACGGGTTTTGCAAGGTCATCAGAGCCACTGCCAGCCTCTCCTCTGGGTTCCACCCACAGTCCAATGGCCAGACAGAGAGGCTCAACCAGGACCTGGAAACCACCATGTGAGGCCTGGCTATGGATAACCCGACATCGTGGAGCACCTGGCTGCCATGGGCAGAGTACGCCCACAACACCCTGCAGTCATCGGCCACCAAGCTTTTGCCATTCCAGTGCCAATTCGGGTTCCAGCCACCTCTGTTCCCGGACCAGAAGGAGGACGCGGGGGTGCCCTCGGTCTACCAGTATGTGAGATGGTGTCGCAAGACCTGGAGCAAGGTCAGGAAGACCCTCATCCAGACCTCCAGAACCAACCAGACTCAGGCCAACCGCCATAAAAGACCTGCCCACGCTTTCCGCCCTGGGCAGCGGGTTTGGCTGTCCACCAAGGACCTTCCGCTGCAGGTGGAGAACCACAAGCTTGCTCCTCGCTACATTGGCCCCTTCAAGGTGGTGCGCAGGGTGAACCCTGTCGCCTACTGGCTCCAGTTGCCCCGGACTCTGAGGATCAACCCCACATTCCATGTTTCCCTGTTGCGGCCCGTACTTACGTCCACGTATGCCCCTGCCCCTAGGAATCCCCCACCCCCCCGCATCTTCCAGGGTCAGACTGTGTTCACCATGCATCACCTGCTTGACTCCCACCGGGTCCTCGGCGGGCTTCAATATCTGGTAGATTGGGAGGGCTATGGCCCTGAGGAACGCTGTTGGGTCCCCGCTCGGGACATTTTAGATAAAGGACTGTGCCAGGACTTCCATTCGGCCCATCCAGATCACCCTGGGAACGTCAGGAGACGCTCCTGGGGGGGTCCTGTTAGGACTGGGACTGTTTTGGCCTCTAGAGGCTGCTGTTATGTTTATCTTGTCATGGTTGTTTTGGCCTCTAGAGGCCGCCACTGTGTTTTGTGTTTGTCTTGATTGCCTGTTTCCTGCCCCGCCCTGTTCCTTAATTAGTTTGTGTATAAATACCCCTCTGTTTGTTCCCCTAGTCACGGAGTCTTTATGCTATGTTGTCTAGTGCTAGTTTCCTCTGTCCCATGTATCTTGCCTGTGCCCTTGTGTTTTTGATGTTTTTGCTTTCTTTGCACTTTGTATTTTTTGATCTTCTGAGCGTTCAGCATTTTTGCCTTTCCTTTTGTTTTTTGGACTTTGAACCTTTTGGATATTTTTATTTTTGGTCATTTTCTGAGCTTTTGGATTTTCTTTTTGTTTTTTCCATTGGATTGTAAATATTGTAAATAAATTGTTTTTTTGATACTCTACCTACGGCTCACGCCTCTGCACTTGAGTCATCCCCCTGGTGGCCTAGTGGGGGATTGCTGGATTATCACACCAGCAACCTGGGTTCGAATCCCAGCATAACACTACCGGTAGCTAAAGCGGCGAACACTATAAGGAAGGACATGTTAAAAACCAAAAATTCATTTAATGGAACATTTGCTGAAGATTGTCAAAAAGATTCTGTACCAGCGTTGTTGAAAACCCTTGTTGGCTTGCTTTTGAAAGGTCCAACCACCGAGTTTGATCCGAATGACAGCCAAGCATGCCTTACAGTTTCACAACTTATCCTTTTCAACTGTGTTACAAAATATCGAGGTCAGCAAGCTGAATCCAAAGGAAGTACCCATCATGTGAAGTTCAGAGAATGTCCACTTCCTCTGTATACTGCTTTAAAAATCCATGGTGCAACTAGGGATAAATCTTTAATCGAGGCTTTTTACAGACTAGGACTTTGTATCTCGTATGACAGAGTTCTTTCCATTACCACCGAAATGGCAAAAAGTGAAATAGAAAGATATGAAAGAGAAAAGACAGTCTGTCCTGCCAAACTCAAAAATGGTTTGTTTACTACTGGTGCTGTTGACAATGTTGACCACAATACCAGCTCCACTAGTGCTCAAGATTCCTTTCATGGAACTGCAATTTCCTTAGTTCAGCACCCAACCAATGCAAAAATGGGTCAAGAAAGACCTGTTGACACGTTCGATCCAAATTTGCAAACTGGGTCCAAAAGGCTAAATCACCTTCCTTCTTTCTACAGGGAAGTACATCCAGTGGCTGAGCCCCCAAAAGACATCTTTTCTGCTCCTGCAAATGTCACTACTGCAGAGTTTACTCAATCAAGTCAAGAACATGACACTGAAGCAGATTGGCTAGAGAATACTAATCAACTTTTTTCAAAGGAAGAGCTTGCTGAAGATGAATGGATCTCACGGGCTGCTTATCGGGCATCTCATTCTACACTGACAAGCTATCAACCCACTATTATTTCACTCCTTCCAATGTTTACTGAAAATGCTCACTCCCTAGCGATGATTCAACACTCAATGAAAGTCATACAATCAGCAGTCAAACATGTGAACCCGACACAAGTTCCTGTTATAGCGCTTGACCAACCTCTTTTTGCTCTAGCTAGGGTTAGGGTTAGGGTTACCGGAAAATTAATTCTGTGCAGTTTTTTTGTCCAAAATGCTACAAATCAGGTGGTTTACAAGTTTTTTTTATGGAGAGCCTCGTTTTCATGCTTGGGGATTTTGTGCATGCTCATAACTCAGCCCCGAGTGCGAAATTTGGTTGGCTCCATATCTAGAATTATTCACCTAGGCAAACTTAGTAATCATGCAAAGTTTCATGCTTTTATCATTAAAATGAACAATTTGGACGACAACAGCTGGACTATTAGGCGAGTTGAAGAGAAGAGAATACAGTCAGAGAGGACAGATTTAATAATTTAAAATGAATCTATGTTGAATGTTATTATCCTTAATAATCTTTAGTTGGGTTTGAATGTTTTGGTACAATGGCCAGCAAAGTACTGTACCTACAGTGGTGCTTGAAAGTTTGTGAACCCTTTAGAATTTTCTATATTTCTGCATAAATATGATCTAAAACATCATCAGATTTTCACACAAGTCCTAAAAGTAGATAAAGAGAACCCAGTTAAATAAATGAGACAAAAATATTACACTTGGTCATTTATTTATTGAGGAAAATGATCCAATATTACATATCTGTGAGTGGCAAAAGTATGTGAACCTTTGCTTTCAGTATCTGGTGTGACCCCCTTGTGCAGCAATAACTGCAACTAAATGTTTCTGGGAACTGTTGATCAGTCCTGCACACTGGCTTGGAGGAATTTTAGCCCATTCCTCTGTACAGAACAGCTTCAACTCTGGGATGTTGGTGGGTTTCCTCACATGAACTGCTCGCTTCAGGTCCTTCCACAACATTTCCATTGGATTAAGGTCAGGACTTTGACTTGGCCATTCCAAAACCTTAACTTTATTCTTCTTTAACCATTCTTTCGTAGAACAACTTGTGTGCTTAGGGTTGTTGTCTTGCTGCATGACCCACCTTCTCTTGAGATTCAGTTCATGGACAGATGTCCTGACATTTCCCTTTAGAATTCATTGTTCCATCAATTATGGCAAGCAATCCTGGCCCAGATGCAGCAAAACAGGCACAAACCATGATACTACCACCATCATGTTTCATAGATGGAATAAGGTTCTTATGCTGGAATGCAGTGTTTTCCTTTCTCCAAACATAATGCTTCTCATTTAAACCAAAAAGTTCTATTTTGGTCTCATCCATCCACAAAACATTTTTCCAATAGCCTTCTGGCTTGTCCACATGATCTTTAGCAAACTGCAAATGAGCAGCAGTGTTCTTTTTGGAGAGCAGTGGCTTTCTCTTTGCAACTCTGCCATGCACACCATTGTTGTTCAGTGTTCTTCTGATGGTGGACTCATGAACATGAACATTAGCCAATGTGAGAGAGGCCTTCAGTTGCTTAGAAGTTACCCTAGGGTCCTTTGTAATCTCGCCGACTATTACACGCCTTGCTCTTGGAGTGATCTTCATTGGTCGACCACTCCAGGGGAGGGTAGCAATGGTCTTGAATTTCCTCCATTTGTACACAATCTATCTGACTGTGGATTGGTGGAGTCCAAACTCTTTAGAGATGATTTTGTAACCTTTTCCAGCCTGATGAGCATCAACAACGCTTTTTCTGAGGTCCTCAGAAATCTCCTTTGTTCGTGCCTATAACGGTTTGTATGGGTGGGTGGAGCACAGAGGATGGCAGGACAGAGATCAGGTTCAGAAATAGGGCTTTTATTGCCACACTTTTGAGTCTAGCAACTTTAAACAAAATAGACACACACACGACCGGCGTCTGGTTCGGGAAAGAGCCCCTCTGCTCTCGCTCTCCCTCCCTAAATAGGGTGCGGTCACTGGGAAGACACACACAGCAGGTTAATTGCAGTCAGGTGTAGTGATTCTGCCACTTACCTTCCCTGACTCCGCCCTCCTGTCACAGACCGGCGCTTGACCACGCCCCCGCTGCCACATACCCCCACCGCCCGACTCAGGCTGGGCGGCCATCTGGCCTGCAGCCGACTCCCCCCCCCACCGGGAGAGGAATGTACAGGATGGGGTGGTCCTCCCCCTCCACCTCCTGGGACAAAACCGCCCCCAGCCCTCTGTCTGACGCATTGGTCTGCAACACAAAAGGGAGAGAAAAGTCAGGGGAGTGTAGAAGTGGCCCCCCACACAGTGCAGCCTTTACCTCGGAAAAAGCCCGCTGGCATTGCTCCATCCACTGGACCGGATCTGGTGCCCCCTTTTTAGTGAGATCAGTCAGCGGGCTGGTGACGTCCGAATAATTAGGTATAAACCTACGGTAATAGCCAGCCAGCCCCAGGAACTGTCTCACCCCCTTTTTGGTCTTGGGCCTCAGGCAGGCCGCAATCGCTGCTGTCTTATTAATTTGGGGACACACCTGCCCGTTGCCCAAGTGGAAGCCCAGATACCGTACTTCCACCCGCCCAATCGCACACTTCTTTGGGTTGACTGTGAGCCCCGCTCGTCTCAGCAACCTAAGGACAGCCCTTAGATGTTCGAGGTGCCTCTGCCAGTCATTACTATAGATGATGATATCATCTAGATACGCAGCCACGTAAGTGGCGTGCGGGTGGAGGACTATGTCCATCAGCCGCTGAAACATCGCGGGCGCCCCAAACAGCCCAAACGGAAGGGTGACGAATTGGTGTAAACCAAATGGTGTGGAAAAGGCCATTTTTTCTCGGGATAGTGGAGTCAAGGGGATCTGCCAATATCCCTTCGTCAAATCCACCGTCGAATAAAAGCGAGCAGTGCCGAGTCGATCAAGCAACTCATCAATACGAGGCATCAGGTATGCATCGAATTTAGACACCGCGTTGACTTTTCTGTAGTCCACACAGAACCGGACCGACCCGTCGGCCTTGGGTACCAAGACCACCGGGCTGCTCCAGTCACTGTGGGACTCCTCGATGATGCCCATTTCGAGCATGGTCTCAAGTTCTTCCCAAACCACCTTTTTTTGTGTTTGGGTAGCCTGTAAGGGCGGCTACGCACTACCACCCCCGGGGGCGTCTCTATGTGGTGCTCTATGAAGTTAGTGTGAACGGGCAGGGGCGAGAACACATCCGAAAACTCAGTCTGCAACTGGGCGACCTCCGTGAGTTGGGTCAGGGAGAGGTGGTCTCCACAGGGGACCGGAGAGGTACGTGATGCCAAAGTCCCTTTTTGAACCTCTGGCCCCAGCTCCACCTTCTCCGGAACCACCGACACCAAAGCCACGGTGACCTCCTCATTCCAGAGTTTAAGCAGATTGAGGTGGTAAATTTGTAGTGCCCCACCCCTGTCCGTTTGCCTCACCTCATAGTCGACGTCCCCGACTCGCCGTGTGACCTCAAAGGGTCCTTGACACTTGGCTATCAATTTGGAGCTCGATGTGGGCAACAGTACGAGTACTTTATCTCCCGGTGTGAACTCCCTAAGGCGCGTACCCTTGTTGTACAGGCGGGCTTGCCATTCTTGGGCCTGCCGCAAATTCTCCTGGGTTAGGTGGGTGAGCGTGTGGAGTTTTGCGCACAGGTCCATAACGTATTGAATTTTGTTCTTACTTTGTGAAGGTCCCTCCTCCCAATTTTCCCGCAGCACGTCTAGGATGCCACGCGGCTTACGCCCATATAATAATTCGAATGGGGAGAACCCCGTGGAGGCTTGGGGGACCTCTCGCACTGAAAACAACAAGGGCCCGAGCCACTTATCCCAGTTACGTGCGTCCTCACTTACGAATTTTTTAATAATATTTTTGAGGTTGTGATTGAACCGTTCCACTAAACCATCTGTTTGTGGGTGATACACACTGGTGCAGATCAGCTTAATCCCTAATAACCCATACAGTTCGCGCAGTGTCCGTGACATAAACGTGGTGCCTTGATCAGTCAGAATCTCTTTCAGGATTCCGACTCGGGAGATAACGTGGAAGAGTGCCTCCGCAATACTGCGTGTTGAGATATTGCGCAGAGGCACTGCTTCCGGGTATCGCGTTGCATAGTCCACCAGAACTAATATAAAGCAGTACCCTTGTGCTGACCGATCTAATGGCCCGACAAGATCCATTCCAATTCTCTCAAACGGGGTCTCAATCAATGGAAGAGGGCGCAAAGGCGCTTTTGGAATGGCCGCTGGATTTACTAACTGGCATTCGCGGCATACCGTACACCACCTACGAACATCACCGTGAATCCCCGGCCAATAGAATCGGGCCATTATTTGGGCTAGTGTCTTATCCTGCCCTAAGTGTCCAGCCATGGGATTAAAGTGAGCCGCCTGGAATACCAATTCCCGGTGGCTCTTCGGAATTAAAAGCTGTGTGACTTGCTCTTTAGTTTGAGTGTCCTGTGTTACTTGGGATAACCTATCCTTCATAATCGCGAAGTAGGGGAAGGACGGGGTGGCGTTCGGCTGGAGCGTTTGACCATCGATTACTCTCACTTGATCAAACGCATGTCGCAGAGTCGCGTCTCGCGACTGCTCTAATGGGAACTCCATGAGGGATTCCCCAAGAGAGAGAGGAGGAGCCAGCGGCTCCTCACTCTGACGCGGAGATGACGTAGACGGCTCTGTGACAGCTGCTCCCGCCAAAGCGACACCAGGACCTCCCCCTGTTAAATGGCAGGACCCACTCTTGACTAAGTGCGTCATTAAATCCCAAAATCCTGGCCAATCAGTCCCCAAAATTAAAGCGTGGGTAAGGCGAGGATTAACCGCCGCCTTCACTATAACTTTTTCCCCTCTGAAAACAATGTGGACCGACACCAAAGGGTAGCTGTGAACATCCCCGTGCACACACAACACCTTCACCCCCATGCTCCCCCCAATGCCTCATTTTGAACCAGGCTTTGGTGAATTGAGGTCTGATTACAGCCAGAATCCACCAACGCCTGATATGTATCCCCTTGGATACTCACCGGTATGCAATATGCTCCGGCCTGATCGAGAGCGGCCTCTGGCACGTCAGGGATCCAAACCACTGCGCCCACTTCCATTGCCATGCACTGCTGTTGCAGGTGGCCCGGCTCCCCGCAGCGCCAGAAAACCAGCCCGGGCTTTCCCTCTGCATCGGTGTTCTGGGGCTCACTCACCTGAGGGGGGGAGAGACAGACACAGAAGGCTGAAACGGGAGGGCACCGCGGGCGCGGTGGGCCGGCTGGGGTGGTGCCGGCCCCCGCCTCCGCGGTGGGGGAATGGGGCGAGGACGGGACACAGGAGGAGGGGGAGAGAGAGAGAGAGAGAGAGAAGAGGAGAGAAGAGAAGATGCCATCTGCTGTCCTGCCACCAGAACAGCCGCCAAATGGTCCTATGCCAGCTTGACTGCCTGATCCAGCAACGCCGGGTGGTGGCACTGGACCCACTCCGCGGTTCCTGCTGGCAAGCGAGCCATGAATTGTTCCAGCACCACCTGGTCGATGATCCCCTCGGGGTCACGGTTGTCGGCCCTCAACCACTGCCAGCAGGCGTCCCGGAGCTGCTGGCCAAACGCGAATGGCCGGCCGACTTCTTCCAAGCGCAATGCGCGGAAGCGCTGGCACTGCTATTCTCGGGTGCGCCCCACACGCTAGAGGACGGCCTGGCGGAGGTCCGCGTAGGCCAGCCGGCGAACGGGGAGGACTCCATGGGGCTGATCAGCTGGTGCTCCACGTCCCAGGTTTCGGCACCACTGTAACGGTTTGTACGGGTGGGTGGAGCACAGAGGACGGCAGGACAGAGATCAGGTTCAGAAATAGGGCTTTTATTGTCACACTTTTCAGTCTAACAACTTTAAACAAAATAGACACACACACGACTGGCGTCTGGTTCGGGAAAGAGCCCCTCTGCTCTCGCTCTCCCTCCCTAAATAGGGCACTGTGGTGCGGACACACACAACAGGTTAATTGCAGTCAGGTGTAGTGATTCTGCCACTTACTTTCCCTGACTCCGCCCTCCTGTCACAGACCGGCGCTTGACCACGCCCCTGCTGCCACAGTGCCATGATACACTTCCACAAACATGTGTTGTGAAGATCAGACTTTGATAGATCCCTGTTCTTTTAATAAAACAGGGTGCCCACTCTCACCTGATTGTCATCCTATTGATTGAAAACACCTGACTCTAATTTCACCTTCAAAGTAACTGCTAATCCTCGAGGTTCACATACTTTTGCCACTCACAGATATGTAATATTGGATCATTTTCCTCAATAAATAAATGACCAAGTATAATATTTTTGTCTCATTTGTTTAACTGGGTTCTCTTTATCTACTTTTAGGACTTGTGTGAAAATCTGATGATGTTTTAGGTCATATTTATGCAGAAATATAGAAAATTCTAAAGGGTTCACAAGCTTTCAAGCACCACTGTAAGTCTGAGTGAAAAATATTGTAGTGAGCATGTAGTGTGGAGGAAGAGTCTGGAGACAGAAATCTTAGTTTCTCAGTTGTTAGCCTGTGCTACTTGCTCTCAATAGATAGCACTGGCTTGACTGCTTTATTAGCATTTGCTAACACTACTGATGAACGCTACACTGGCTGGAAGGTGACTTCACTGCTGCACTGATGGCGCTGACTCGCAGTTAACCTCGCGTTGGCCTTTGAGAAGGAAGAGGACGATAATTTTTTGGTTCCTCCCACTATAAATCAAAATCTGATTGGTTAATTCATCTGTCACTTCCTTCATAAACATACACTGCCATGGCCTTCTGTCCCAACAATGAAGTCCTAACCAATGAGTGAGCAGCTCTAAACTCTTCTCAGCCTAGACACACCAAACAAAACAATCTCATTGGATAACTCGATTTTAATGTTTTCAGGACAGTTACCCTTTCATTTCTGAAGCACACGAGGCCAAATTTGAATTAGAAGACAATAATTATCATGAAATTATTTTTTAAAAATGAAAGAAATTAAATATAACATTTGAAATGCTGTTATGTTTGGGCTTTTCTGAAGGACTAGAAGGCCCTGACAGTTTCACTTTGTTATAATAATAATAATAATAATAATAATAATAATAATAATGGCTTTTTTCATGGTATATCAGATATATTCCATTCAGCTACTCGTCTTCCAATCGTTCTATATCAGCTAGCTGAATGGAATATATCTGATATACCACAAAAAAAAGCCAGCCATAAAATAATTTAAATATTGTTTGGAGCATGTTTAAATTTTAGTTGCCATGTATCAAAATTTCATATTTTCCACATAATATTTTTGGGTTATTTCACTTTGTCTAAGCAGTAAAAATTATAAATTTTGTACTGAAAATGTTTCTGAACTTGTAAATAATGCTCACAAATTGATGGGTTTAAAATACTGTGGTTGGTTTTTTTTATCTGCGTTTCGGTTCATTATCAGTCATGGAAATTCAGCTTTTTAGTCAGGGGAAAGTCATCGAATCTGACCTTTAATGATAGTGGGAACCCTGTCATTACTAAATCTAGTTCTTCTTCCTGTCAGTTCCTACCTTCTGACTCAAATCATGTGTCTCTATCCTCTCTACTCATCTGATAAATGCTTGTCTATCCTCAGTCTGTGCTCCCTCAGCCCTAAAAACATCTCTCTTCTATCCTGAAAAAACCTGACCTCAATGCAACTCATCTTCCTAATTATAGATCTCTAACTTTATGTGTAAACATTTCTTACTGAAAACATCATGTATGAGCTCTTTCAGTCTGGTTTTCATGTACCGTACATCACAGTACTGAATTGGCCCTGTTTCGAGCAGTCAGTGACCTCCTGCTGGCTGTTGATTCTGGCTCACTAAACATGCTTCTTGTTTTAATTTATTGCTCTATACAGTGCTGTAGATCATGACTTTTCCAACACAGTACAGTTTGTCGCTTCAGGAAAACATTAATCATCGACTGCTCCTCAAGCAGTCAAGGTGTACCTCAAGGCTCAGTACTCAGTCCATTTTTTTAAATCATATGTTTGCTAATTTTTTTTTATTTTTTATTTTCTAGAATCATGGTCTTACCTTTCATTGATATTTAGTCATACTGTAAGTCAGTGTATCATCATTCCAAAAATACAGGATCTGACAGCATGCATTTCAAATCTAAAGCACTGGAAGAATGACTTTCTTAAATGAAATACTGACAAAATCAATTGCTAGTATTACTAGTAAGCCCCAAATCCCACAAATCCATATGCACTGCACTTCCATTAGGTGAAAATGTGAATTTAATTACATTTAATGTAAACCTTAAAGGAAGCTTAAATTTAGAAGTGTATTTAAGATACATTTAAGACCAGCCCAATTTGGGGGGTTAGCACCATTTAATTTACACAACATGCCTACAACCTTAAAGGTGAAAATTGACATTTTATTGTGACACAGACAATAATTAAGATGGAAAAAAAAAACAGAAATCTGGAGTGTGCTTAGGTATTCACCCCCCTTTGTATGAAACCCCTAAATAAGAGCTGGTCCAACCAATTCACTTCATAAGTCACATAATTAGTTGATTAAGAGCCAACTGTGTGTAATCAAAGTGTCACATGATCTGTCACATGATGTCTGGATAAATCAACCTGTTCTGGAAGGACCCTGACTCTGCAACACGACTAAGCAAGCAACATGAAAACCAAGGAGCCTCCAAACAGGTCAGAGACAAAGTTGTGGAGAAGTATAGATCAGGGTTGGGTTATAAAAAATATCCCAAACTTTGAATATCCCACAGAGCACCATTAAATCCATTATAGCAAAATGGAAAGAATATGGCACCACTACAAACCTGACAAGAGAAGGCCCCGCCCACCAAAACTCACAGACCGGGCAAGGAGGGCATTAATCAGAGATGCAACAAAGACACCAAAGATAACACTGAAGGAGCTGCAAAGATCCACAGCGGAGATGGGAGTATCTGTCCATAGGACCACTTTCAGCTGTACACTCCACAGAGTGGGGCTTTATGGAAGAGTGGCCAGAAAAAAAGCCATTGCTTAAGAAAACACATTTGGAGTTTACCCAACAGCATGTTGCAGACTTCCCAAACACATGGAAGAAGATTCTCTGGTCAAATGGGACTAATCTTTTTGGTCATCAGGGGAAATGTCATGTGTGGCGCAAACCCAATACCCTGAGAACACCATTCCTACAGTGAAGCATGGTGGTGGCAGCATCATGCTGTGGGGATGTTTTTTTTTTTCATCTGCAGGGACAGGAAAGCTGGTCAGGGTTGAAGGAAAATGGATAGCACTAAATACAGGACAATTCTGGAGGAAAACCTGTTTGAGTCAGCCAGAGGTTTGAAACTGGGACGAAGGTTCACATTCCAGCAGGATAATGACCCTAAACATACTGCTAAAGCTACACTGGGGTGGTTTAAAGGGAAACATTTAAATGTCTTGGAATGTCCTAATCAAAGCCTTAACCTAAATCCAATTGTGAATCTGTCGCATAACTTGAAGATTGCTGTACACCAACACAACCCATCTACAGTAACTTGAAGGAGTTGGAGCAGTTTTGCCTTGAGGAATGGGCAAAAATCCCAGTAGCTAAATGTGTTAAGCTAATAGAGACATACCCCAAGAGACTTGCAGCTGGAATTGCAGCAAAAAGTGGCTCTACAAAGTATTGATTTTTTTGGGGGGGGTAGGCATGTTGTGTAAATCAAATGGTGCTAACGCCCCCAAAATCCGTTTTAATTCCAGCTTGTAACGCATTATAAAACAGGACAAACACAATGGGGGGGGGGGTACTTTTGCACTACACTGTACACTGAAATTTAGCATTTTGTAAACTTTTAGGATACTTTAAGAATATCTTAAAGCTGTTAATTCATCTAGTGTTCTGTCTGAAACTTAATTAACTCCTTCTGACTCATCAGATTCAATAATGAAACATTGCTATGGTATAAAAGTCATTATTGGCACTAATAAACTAAAGGAGTAGTCTGGGAACTGTTCCATTGGTTTCCATTTTCCATCCCAAAGGATGATTTCACTATGCTGTTTAGGGCTTTTTCCTGTCTTATCACACATAATTAACTCTTCCTTTAATTAGCAGGACCAATCTGTGCAGTGTTCAGACTGGAGAACACTGCTGCACAACACACATAAACCTGCACTCGTATACACACTACTGAATTACACAGTACAACGTCTGAGGCGTTATAATGAGCTTGACTGAAACATTTCTCTTCTTTCCATCTGCCTCTTCTTCTGCTCCATGTAGCATCTCTTCATTTCCTACCCATAACATTTCACATTAACACACAAACAACACCTGCTGCTGATGAGCTTTAGATTATAAACGCTCCCTGTAGGTAAAAATAAAGCAGGATGAGGGAGAAAACGCTCTGACAGGTTCGTATTGTCCTGTGTTGTACCTGTTGGTGTGTGAATTCTCTGACATTTATCGTTTAGATTTCAGAAGGAGATGTGTCGATCATTGGAATCTGAAAGTCTGAGTCGATTACGAAATTATTCAACAGCTACTAAACACTTTAGCAAATTATATTTCTGAAAGAATGTAAAATAAATATAAGTGGAACCAATTATGTATTTTAGCTGTATACAAGGATCAAACGCTGAACTATACAGATTTGTCTGAAAATAATAATTAATATATACACGTGTTAACTGAATAAATTGTTAATTTAAATAATAATTAAGTAATAACCTCATAACATTATAATGTTATACATCTCAAAATATTAAAATATCATGAAAAAAGTTATTTTTTCATAATTTAATTCAAAAAGGCAAACTTTCATATATTCTATATTCATTACATGTAAAGTGAAATATTTCAAGCTGTTTTTTGTTTTAATTTTGATGATTATGGCTTGTGGTATGAAAATCAGAAATCCAGTATCTCAAATTATTAGAATATTTAATTTCGAGTTTGAGCAAAACAGTATAAATAGCGTGTATCTCTGTCTAGTTCAGTCCACACAACCACAATCATGGAGAAGACTGCTGACTTGACAGTTGTCCAGAAGAAGATCATCGACACCCTCCACAAGGAGGGTAAGCCACAGAAAGTCATTGCTGAAAAGGCTGGCTGGAAAAGGTGCACAAGCAAAAGGGATGACCGTAGCCTTGAGAGGATCATAAGGAAAAGTTGATTCAAGAACTTGGGAGAGGTTCATAAGGAGTGGACTGAGGCTGGTGTCAGTGTATCAAGAGCCACTACACACAGATGTCTTCAGGAAAGGGGCTACAACTGTCACATTCCTAATATCAAGCCCCTCCTAAACCAGAGACAACATCAGAAGTGTCTTACCTGGGCTAAGGAGAGAAAAAACTGGACTGTTGCTCAGTGGACTTGATAAAACCAAGTGGACTGACACCAGTAGATGACATGGTACCCAGAATTATCACAGACTGTGTAAACGTCACACTGGACTTCAGACACCTTGGATTCTGTACCTCTCCACTCTTCCTCCAGACTCTGGGACCTTGATTACCTCTGCCAAGGTTATGTTTTCGGTAGCATTGGTTTGTTTGTTTGGGGCGGCACGGTGGTGTAGTGGTTAGCGCTGTTGCCTCACAGCAAGAAGGTCCGGGTTCGAGCCCCGTGGCCGGCGAGGGCCTTTCTGTGCAGAGTTTGCATGTTCTCCCTGTGTCCGCGTGGGTTTCCTCCGGGTGCTCCGGTTTCCCCCACAGTCCAAAGACATGCAGGTTAGGTTAACTGGTGACTCTAAATTGACCGTAGGTGTGAATGTGAGTGTGAATGGTTGTCTGTGTCTATGTGTCAGCCCTGTGATGACCTGGCGACTTGTCCAGGGTGTACCCCGCCTTTCGCCCGTAGTCAGCTGGGATAGGCTCCAGCTTGCCTGCGACCCTGTAGAAGGATAAAGCGGCTAGAGATAATGAGAATGAGATAATGAGATGGTTTGTTTGTTTGTTGGTTGGTTTGTCTGTTAGCAACATTACGGAAAAAGTTATGAATGGATTTGTCTGTGAAGATTCTCAGTCATGCAGGTCATGGTAAACTGTGGGTGGGAGTCATCTTGTTGGTGTGGGTCAACTGGTGGCTGGTTGTGAACGGCCTCGAGAGTCATTAGGATGATCAATGGAATGCCTGTTAGGATGATCAATGGAATGCTGATTCCCTCTGTCCTCCTGTGAGTCACTGAAAACAGCTGGGTTTTGGTGTGAATTCAGTTGTCTGGGCAATGTGCCAAGGACTGCATTGTAGGTGGCTGATAAATGATGTCTTAGACCCCCACCTCTGTTCAGTGATGGCCGTTCCAGGTTGACAAAAATGGCTTCTTTAACTCCTCGCTCATACCAACAATCCTCTCTGGCTAAAATGCGTACGCTGCAATCCTGAAATGAGTGTCCTTTGTTGTTAAGATGAAGGTAGACAGCAGAGTCCTGGCCTGAGGAACTGGCTCTCCTGTGTTGAGCCATGCGCCTGTGAAGCGGTTGCTCTGTTTCCCCAATATACGAGTCCATGCATTCCTCACTGCACTGAATGGAATACACTACGTTGTCCTGTTTGTGTCTGGGTATTCTGTCTTTAGGGTGGACCAGTTTCTGCTTCAGAGTGTTACTGGGTCTGAAATGTATCGGAATGTTGTGTTTGTAGAAGATCCTCCTGAGTTTCTCAGATAGACCAGAAATGTAGGGAATGACAATGTTCTTGCATTTGTTCCTGTTATCCTCCTTGTCCATTCTGTTCCTTTTTCTGCTCTTGAGGAAAGACCAGTTGGGATACCCGCAGTTCTGAAGTGCTTTCTTGATGTGATTCTGCTCCTTCTCTTTTCCCTCTACCGTTGTAGGGATATTCTGAGCCCTGTGTTGCAAGGTCCTAATGACCCCCAATTTGTGTTCCAGTGGGTGGTGAGAGTCAAAGAGTAGGTACTGGTCTGTGTGTGTGGGTTTCCGGTAGACCTCGATGCTCAGGCTTCTTTCTTGTCTAATGTGTACATCACAATCCAAGAATCAAATCAAGTTTATTTGTACAGCGCTTTTAACAATAAACATTGTCGCAAAGCAGCTTTACAGAATTTGAACGACTTAAAACATGAGCTAATTTTATCCCTAATCTATCCCCAATGAGCAAGCCTGTGGCGACGGTGGCAAGGAAAAACTCCCTCAGACGACATGAGGAAGAAACCTCGAGAGGAACCAGACTCAAAAGGGATCCCATCCTCATTTGGGCAACAACAGACAGCCTGACTATAATATTAACAGTTTTAACAGGTATAACCCTCAACTGTCCTCATGGGGCCGTCCTTCACAGGAGTGGGGCGATAAAACTCCGACCAGACACAGGGCACCAGGATGGATCAAGCAGGTCCGAGGGGCAGAAGAGGCCAGCATCTCAATCCCAGGATCAACATGTAACTCAGAGGGACAGATGGGGGGGGAAGAGAGAGAGAAAGAAAACACATTGTTAGGTATGCCCTAAAAATGACAAGTATTAAATCTGTGTGGTAGGCTCGCAGAGACGAGAGTCTTTACATCAGGCATAACACACAATGGCATGTTAATATGGTAAAATATATCATGACCTGCTCTGGCTGGATGCTTGATTGGGTGATGGGAGCACACTCCTCAGCAATGATGAGATGCAGATGGGACCCTTAGGGCTGGCCAAGACAATTCAGTTACATTTCACCGGGTCTGGGACATGCGACAGAAAGTCTGACGGCCGATTCCCTGCAGGCTACGATAGCCAGTCGAGGTCTCCACCGTCTCCACCAAAAGATTTCCTGTTGACTCCATGTAACTCAGAGGGACAGATTTGGGGTGGGGGGGAGGGAAAGAAAACACAGGTGGTTAGGTATGCCCAATGTCACCTGAATAAGTAGGAACAGTATACATATTGCACCGAGTACAAGCAGGGACTCCAGCAACTAACTATGACAGCATAACTAAAAGGAGAGAGCCAGAAGGTAACACAGGCATGAGAGAGCCCCGGGACATAAAGCAGCCAGCCACTACACCGTCAACAAACTCGAGTGAGCAAGCGAGTGGGGACTGACAGCATCCATACATCCCAGTTTACCAAAACACTCTATGTCTGAGGACCCTCCAGATCTACTCCTTTACCTCATAAACACCATTAACAAAAGGCTTGACTAAACAGATATGTTTTCAGCCTAGACTTAAATGCTGAGACTGTGTCTGATTCCCAGACATTACTTGGAAGGCTGTTCCATAACAGTGGGGCTTTGTAAGAAAAGGCTCTGCCCCCTGATGTAGCCTTCACTATATGAGGTACCAGCAGATAGCCTGCACCTTTTGATCTAAGTAGGCATGGCGGGTCATAGAGGAGCAGAAGTTCACTCAGGTACTGTGGTGCGAGACCATTTAGTGCTTTAAAGGTCAATAGTAGTATTTTATAATCAATACAAAATTTGATTGGGAGCCAATGCAGTGTGGATAAGACAGGCGTGATGTGGTCATATTTTCTAGTTCTAGTAAGGACTCTTGCTGCTGCATTTTGAACTAACTGGAGCTTGTTTATGCACTTATTGGAACATCCATACAGTAAGGCATTACAATAATCCAACCTGGAGGTAACGAAAGCATGGACTAGTTTTTCTGCATCATGCAATGACATTAAATTTCTTATCTTTGTAATATTTCTGAGATGAAAGAAAGCTATCCGGGTGATGTTATCAATGTGAGTTTCGAATGAAAGACTGGGGTCAATAATCACTCCGAGGTCTTTTACTGCTGCACGTGAAGAAACAGAAAGGCCATCCAGAGTCACTGTGTAATCAGAAAACTTACTTCTAGCTGTATGTGGTCCTAGCACAAGTACTTCAGTCTTGTCAGAGTTAAGCAGAAGGAAATTAATAAGCATCCAGTGTCTAATGTCCTTAACACATTCCTCAATTCTATTAAGCTGGTGTCTCTCATCAGGTTTTGCAGAGACATACAACTGTGTGTCATCAGCATAACAGTGGAAACTAATACAATGTTTACGAATAATATCGCCCAGAGGTAACATGTATAGAGAAAAAAGCAGTGGACCCAAGACAGAACCTTGTGGAACACCAAACTTTACCTCGGTACGTCTAGAAATATCACCATTTATATCAACAATCTAGAAGGCTAGATTATTCCCACTGACATCCTCCCAAGTGAAGTTGATGTTAATATCCACTGCATTGATGTGCTTAGAGAAGGCTTCCACCTCATGGGTTTTGATTTTAACCCAGGTGTCATCCACATATCTGAACCAGTGGCTGGGAGCAAATCCTGAAAAAGTGCTCAAAGCTTTATGTTCCACTTCCTCCATGTAAAGATTGGCCACAATAGGGGATACCGGTGAGCCCATGGTGCATCCATGCTTCTGTCTGTAGAAACTTTCATTAAACTGGAAATAAGTGGTAGTCAGGCAGAGGTCAAGCAGGGTGCAAATCTGGCCCGTGGTGAGGTTCGTTCTATCCAATAAGGTGCTGTCCCGAAGGAGTCGTTTTCTAACAGATTCAACTGCTTCTGTGGTGGGAATGCAGGTGAACAGAGAAGTGATGTCGTAGGAAACCATGGTTTCATCTGCGTCTAGTTTGAGGTCTCCAACTTTAGTAGCAAAATCTTGGGAGTTTTTGACGTGATGTGGCATATTCCCAACGAGAGGAGCCAGGATGGTGGCCAGGTGTTTGGCAATGTTGTAAGTAACAGAGTTTATACTGCTGATGATAGGTCTGAGTGGCGCTCCTTCCTTGTGAATCTTGGGAAGTCCGTATATGAGAGGAACGGCTTCCCCAGGGTACAGTCTGTAGTACAGAGATCGGTTGATGGCTTGGTCCTTTTCTAGTTGTTGCAGGCAGCTAACAACTTTCTTTTTGTAACAACTTGTGGGGTCCCGCCTCAAGGTTTCATAGGTGGTAGTGTCGCTGAGGAGACTGGTCATCCTGGAGTGGTAGTCCGCTGTGTTTAGCAACACTGTGCATCTCCCTTTGTCAGCAGGAAGGATGGTGATGTTCTCGTCTCTTTGAAGCAATGTAAGAGCCCTCCTTTCTTGGATGGTGAGGTTGGAGGGGGGTGCTTTCGCATTGGACAGAGCAGCTGATATCTTCAGTCTAAGTTGTTCTGCCTCTTTGTTGGTCAGATTGTTGTTTCTGATGGCTGACTCTGTGGCTGTGATGAGGTCTACCACTGGTATCCACTCTGGTGAAACTGCAAAGTTAAGTCCCTTGGATAGAACATCTTTCTCTGGTTGGGTGTGTACCCTGTTGGATAAGTTCTTCACCCATATCTCTTCTATGTCCAGTTGTGTAGCCTGGTCAGATTTCTTCCTCCAAGTCAGCACTTCTGTCTTGCTGGAGGAGGTGGTTTTAGACAGCAAAGTTTGAAATTTGCGCATCTGTCATTCCTTGCCTTTGGTATGTTGTGAAATCTGTGCCTTCTCAGCGAACTCAGAGACTCGTTCCAAAACTTCACTGGGAAGAAGTCAATTCTTCAAACATCAGTTCAGACTTGTTCTGGAGAGCATCGATGGTGAAATGTACTTGTCTCACTCTCTTGTTGAGAAGCTGCTTCTGGGCTTTCTGGAGGATTATTTCAGCTCAGTGTCCTTTGAGCACTGAAAACAGGCGTAGGCTAGTGGGGATAATGACCTCTGCCTGATTGCCACTTATTTCCAGTTTAATGAAAGTTTCTACAGACAGAAGCATGGATGCGCCATGGGCTCACCAGTATCCCCTATTGTGGCCAATCTTTACATGGAGGAAGTGGAACATAAAGCTTTGACCACTTTTTCAGGAGTTCCTCCCAGCCACTGGTTCAGATATGTGGATGACACCTGGGTTAAAATCAAAACCCATGGGGTGGAAGCCTTCTCTAAGCACATCAATGCAGTGGATATTAACATCAACTTCACTCGGGAGGACATCAGTGGAAATAATCTAGCCTTCTTGGATTGTGATGTACACATTAGACAAGACAGAAGCCTGAGCATCGAGGTCTACCGGAAACCCACACACACAGACCAGTACCTACTCTTTGACTCTCACCACCCACTGGAACACAAATTGGGGGTCATTAGGACCTTGCAACACAGGGCTCAGAATATCCCTACAACGATAGAGGGAAAAGAGAAGGAGCAGAATCACATCAAGAAAGCACTTCAGAACTGCGGGTATCCCAACTGGTCTTTCCTCAAGAGCAGAAAAAGGAACAGAACGGACAAGGAGGATAACAGGAACAAACGCAAGAACATTGTCATTCCCTACATTTCTGGTCTATCTGAGAAACTCAGGAGGATCTTCTACAAACACAACATTCCAGTACATTTCAGACCCAGTAACACTCTGAAGCAGAAACTGGTCCACCCTAAGGACAGAATACCCAGACACAAACAGGACAACGTAGTGTATTCCATTCAGTGCAGTGAGGAATGCACGGACTCATATATTGGGGAAACAGAGCAACCGCTTCACAGGCGCATGGCTCAACACAGGAGAGCCAGTTCCTCAGGCCAGGACTCTGCTGTCTACCTTCATCTTAACAACAAAGGACACTCA
Organism: Neoarius graeffei; assembly: GCF_027579695.1. Classification (NCBI taxonomy): domain Eukaryota; kingdom Metazoa; phylum Chordata; class Actinopteri; order Siluriformes; family Ariidae; genus Neoarius; species Neoarius graeffei. Next base: position 97,817,373 of record NC_083573.1, read on the forward strand.
TTTCAGGATTGCAATGTACGCATTTTAGCCAGAGAGGATCGTTGGTATGAGTGAGGAGTTAAAGAAGCCATTTTTGTCAACCTGGAACGGCCATCACTGAACAGAGGTGGGGGTCTAAGACATCATTTATCAGCCACCTACAATGCAGTCCTTGGCACACTGCCCAGACAACTGAATTCACACCAAAACCCAGCTGTTTTCAGTGACTCACAAGAGGACAGAGGGAATCAGCATTCCATTGATCACCCTAACGGGCAATCCATTGATCATCCTAACGACTCTCAACACCATTCACAACCAGCCCCCAGTTGACCCACACCAACAAGATGACTCTATGACACCTTAGATGAGCTTTTCATCCATGAGAGGATAAATACCTGATGTTCCCTACCAGTCAGACAGAACTGAAGAAGCCTTTTTGATGAGAGGTGAAACGTCTTCAAGAATCTTCAAGCAAGTCCAGTTGCTCTCTTTTACCACCCACAGGTTATGAATGGATTGCTCTGAATTTCTTTCCAGAGGTGTGACTGGGCACAAGTAACAATCCATTAAATTTTGGCAGTGATCTGGATCACCTTCTGGATCCCAGATTTTTTAAAATGATTCTTGGCAGAGGTCTGCGCTCTCCGAGTGCTTTTCTAGTTTCCAAATGAAATGCAAAATTCACTTTCATCTGAAAAGAGGACTTTGGACCACTGAACAACAGTCCAGTTCTTTCCCTCCTTAGCCCAGGTAAGACCCTTCTGACGTTGTCTCTGGTTCAGGAGTGGCTTGATATCAGGAATGCAGTACAGGGTCGTCATTGTCATATTTTTTGTTTCAAACTTCTCCACACATTCTCTATTGTGGACAGAGGGGACACAACCCTCTTCTTCCACAGCCACACCTTTGTAATGTGTGCAAAATGTGGTTTTGCATTGTCTTGGTGAAATCTCCCTAGAAAAGATGTCGTCTTGAGGGCAGCATGTGTTGCTTCAAAATCTCAGTGTACTTTTCCGTATTAATGCTCCATCACAGAAATGTAAGTTACACAACCCCATACCACCATGACACACCCTGGCTTTTGGACTTGTTCCTGGTAACAGTTGGATGGTCCTTTTCGTCTTTGGTCCAGAGCACACGGCATCAATTTCTTCCAAAAAGACCTGTAATATTGATTCGTCTGACCACAATACATGTTTCCACTGTGTGATGGTCCATCCCAGATGCCTCCGAGCCCAGAGAAGTCAACGGTGCTTCTGGACAGAGTGAATATAAGGCTTCCTTTTTGTGCAGTAAAGTTTTAACTGGTGTTTGTTGATGTAACTCCGTATTGTAGTTTGAGAAAGGTTTGCCAAAGTAATCCCAAGGCCATGTGGTTATATCAGCTGTAGATGAATGATGGTTCTTGATGCAGTGCCATGTGAAGCATCGGGGATCACGGGTGTTCAGATTAGGCTTGAGCCCTTGCCCTTTACACACCAAAATTCCTCCAGATATAGTGTAGTAAATAGTGTAGAACTTTTATATTCAATATATTTAAACATTGACTTGCTTTGTTTTGAATGGTTTTCAAGATTGTAATACACTGTATTAATTTCCATTATTAAACAAACAAACAAACAATGGGCTGCACAGTGGTATAGTGGTTAGCACTGTCACCTCACAGCAAGAAGGTCCTGGGTTCAAGCCCAGCAGCCAATGAAGGCCTTTCTGTGTGGAGTTTGCATGTTCTCCCCGTGTCTGTGTGGGTTTCCTCCGGGTGCTCTGGTTTCCCCCACGGTCCAAAGACATGCAGGTTAGGTTAACTGGTGGCTCTAAATTGACCATACGTGTGAGTGTGAATTGTTGCTTGTCTCTATGTGTCAGCCCTGCGATGATCTGGCGACTTGTCCAGGGTGTACCCTGCCTCTTGCCCATAGTTAGCTGGGATAGGATCCAGCTTGCCCACGACCCTGTACAGGATAAGTAGCTACAGATAATGGATGGATGGATAAACAAACAGCTTCAATGAGGAGTCAAATCAGTATAGGCAAATTTCTGTAAAGCTGGTTTTGTTATTAAAATATAAAAATGAAATTGGATTGAACTGACTTGAAATGTTCCTGACTTTTCCAGTACTCATAGTGTAATTAGATGCTCTCCTATTGTGCATGAATATCCAGCAGTGGTCACCGTAGACATTTCTTTTTCTGCCTCGTAGGGAAACTTAACACTTTCCATCACTGAATTATATGGATGTAAATACTGTATATAACCCAGATTAAAAATAATAATAATAATAATAATAATAATAATAATAATAATAATAATGTACCTTGCATTCAGGTTAAGGCTTAGCAATAGCAATAAAAAAAATAATATTACTTAAAATAAAGAATAGAAATCTATACAAATATAAAAGTTCCACTAAATGAATATAAATACTGTACATTAATTTTTTTTTCTTAAGATAAAAAAAAATACACTGCAATGCATGTGTCAAGACAAAAAATAAAAGCTAGTTAAAAGCTAAACTGTGTTCCAGTAGAACTGGGCAATATGATTAAAAAATTATATTGTGATAAATTATATTACAGTTATGTCACACCTGAGATAACGCAGGTATCGTGGTAATTTTCTAATTTTTTTTTATAATTATACTGACAAACTGAGTTGATTTAATGCTAAAATATTGTACTAAACTTTTCAAATGTGAAATATTTTTACATTTACTATTCGAGTTCATTAAAATGATTACATTTTTTATGCTTTTCATTTTGTAGTGATTTATTTTTTGGAGACTGCTCTTTTGCTAGCACTTTATTTGCAAAGCTACAGTCTAGTGCAAAAGTCTTTGACACATGTAAAGAAATGCTGTAGACCATTTAAAAATGGCTTAAAAATAATTAAATTAAATGTTTCAAAGTTAAAAAAATACTATAAACAGCAATCAGTAAGCCATAATAAATGAAACAGAGTCAATATTTGGTGTGAGATGACCCTTTGATTTAAAAAAAAAAAAAAGTAGTTTCAGGTCCAGTGAGTGCAGTTTTATGCGGAAATGATCTGTAGGTTTTACTGAGCATCTTACAGAACCAGCCCCAGTTCTTCTGGACACTTTGACTGTCACACTCGTTTCTTCATTTTGCACCAAAACCCAGCAGCCTTCATTATGTTTTCTTTTTGTGCTGGAAAACGAACATTTGGAACTTTAAAATTTTTTTTGTACTGAGTCAATAATGTAGAAGTCATAAAATAGAAATCTATAACAAAGTTTGTATGGGAAAAAAAGGTGCCTAAGACTATTTCACAGTACTGTATATATCATGATGCATATTGTGGATCATCCATCCATTATCTGTAGCCACTTATCCTGTTCTACAGGGTCGCAGGCAAGCTGGAGCCTATCCCAGCTGACTATGGGTGAGAGGCGGGGTACACCCTGGACAAGTCGCCAGGTATTTGTAGGGCTGACACAGAGGCAAACAACCATTCACACCTACGGTCAATTTAGAGCCACCAATTAACCTAACCTGCATGTCTTTGGAGTGTGAGGGAAACCGGAGCACCCAGAGCAAACCCATGCAGACACAGGGAGAACATACAAACTCCACACAGAAAGGCCCTCGCCAGCCACTGGGCTCGAACCCAGGACCTTCTTGCTGTGAGGCGACAGTGCTAACCACTACACCACCGTGCCGCCCATTGTGGATCATTATAATGTCTATAAGTATCATGATAAGATCACCAACACAATCTTAATAAAATAAAATAAAAAGGTGCTTTAACACTCTTGATATATATTTTACAAATATATCAGATATGGAGAAGGCTAGTGCACTGGAACACCATAAAATACAATTTCGAACCATCAGGAACTCAGAGATGTATGAAGGTGTTGTATCATTAAGAGATTTAGATAATTTGAATAAGCTTTAATGGAAATACAGGCATAATGTAATGTAATTATCAGATAGCATGCTAGTATATAGATTTTTCCTTTACTTTTGAACAGAGAACAGTGTTTAATGTTAATCATAGTTTAATGAAATGCAGTACAGTAAATGTGCCAGAGGTTCGGATTTAAATCAGGAAGTGCTGCTCCTTTTCCGCACTCCTCTCACTGGAAAAGGAGATGCAGAATAAAAATAGAAAGATAGCTCGGGCTTTCTGGAGCAGTCACTGGAGCTTCACACACACACACACACACACACACACACAGATATAGACACGTTACACACCAATTCATCATCTCACATTAATTTTGGAAGTGGGAATGTGACACCTCTTAAGGGATAAGTGAGGAGATATGAAAGATCTGCTGGAGATGAATGCTGATGAAGGAGAATCAGAGCTAAACAAAATAAATGCCGTAAACACATTCACGTTTATCTCTGAGAAAGGACAGAAGGCTGAAACCACAATGCTATGATACAGTGTCATGAGGATTTTTTCTCTCTCTCTCTCAGGAACTTTCCATTTATTACGCCATTAATGACAGGGCACAGACCATCATCATTCGTCATCGGGTGCCGGATGACACACTTTGACATTTGTAGCAACTTTATGAACTGTGCAACACACACACACACACACACACACACACCCCATGTCATCTGTGTTCATTCTCCTCAGCAGGCAGTGACTCACCATCTCATGGCCTTCTCTTTCACCTTGGCCATGTGAGCGCTGAGCTTGTTCGCTGTTTACACAAAGAAAACACATTCTTGGGGGGGGGGACGACCATCTTTAAACACACACATATGAGTCAACAGGGATGATGACGTTGATGATGTGCAGTGACGGCTGACAGTGAAGTTAGGTGCAGGAATAAAACCTAAAATGCTGTATGTCAATAGCACAATGATGAAACTATTCACATTATATCACAAGGTCTCATTGATAGAACAATAAGAATGATGTTGGAAAAACGATCACACACTCGTACGTAGAAGCAGATGAGTGGCTGCATCTATGATTTCTAACTTAGTCTGTAATACTAAAAAAAAGTTGTAACCTTTTCATTCAAACACAAAATAGCTAAACTTATCATATGGCACGAGCTACTTCCAGTAAAATCATGTGCTCTGACTGGTTCCTTGGTGGGCAGTATTTTCCCGTAATGCCTGTGGGCGATTACGGATTTCTTTCCAAGGTGCTGGCTTTCGATGTTGCAAAAAAACAAAAACAAAAACAAAATGATGAATTAGAAATCAAAATGGAATCAAAATGGCCAAAAGAGTCACCGAGTTATTCAAGAAATGAGCAACGAATTGCATTCAGAAACCACTAACTGCCAGCAGAAATTCAGTTTTGAAACCGCTAGCCGTTTATTCTGTATGCGTGACTCAACTATGTTGCAAATATGACATGACTGAAAGCAGTGTCACACCTTGTTATAATAATCACTGTCTATTTTAATCTTAGAAATAAAAAAGCCATATAATAAACTCCTTTTAATCTTACATGCTCTGACTTTATGGGAAAATATCAGACCGAGGTCTTGACAGTACGGACGGTCTGTACTGTCAAGACCTCGGTCTGATATTTTCCCATAAAGACCTAGCAAGCAAAGTTAATAAATAGTTATTACTGTTGTACTGGCTGTAACATCATCTATTGCAATGTCTGCCATTACAGAGGAGAAGGAGACAAACAGATCAGATACATTCAGTAACTATGACGATAAAGTATATAATCTGTCTGCCTGTGCCTTTAAAATGTGACCAAAGACTGTAGTAACAAAACAGGTATTCTTAATAAAGTGGCAATTCATAATTCAGTGCAAGATGTAATATTTATTCCTGGCCATGTGTAATTCATTGTCAGTGTCAGCAGGGGGCACTAGAGCTCCCACAGTATTAATCACTCCTCTGACCTTCCATCTCATTCCTTTACAATCCTATTTGAGATGTAAGACATTTCATTTGAGTGTCATATAGTTTTTAAATGATTTTTTTAAATTCAGTGATTAGTTGCTGGTCAGTCAATTGAAGAGTTGAGACAGCCTAGCTTTTACAGTATTTGACATCTCCTCCTTCTCAGTGAATCGCTTCTGGTTGGAGTGGAGAGTGTTTGGATTCACGTGAGAGAACATTGCTGCTTCTCTAGATTTTACAGATAGTAATGGCACCACATGTCTTGCTTTCCTTTGAGTTTTTGGACCAGATAGTCCAAGGAAGGAGAAGAAGAAGGGTGTCACATGCACACTTCTTCTTTTAGCACAGTGAAATTCGTCCTCTGCATTTAACCCATCTGAAGCAGTGAACACACACATGTACACACACATAGCCAGAGCAGTTGGCAGCTATGCTACAGTGCCCAGGGAGCAGTTGGGGGTTAGGTGCCCTTGCTCAAGGGCACTTCAGCCCATGGCCACTCCATGTTAACCTACAGTGCTCAGAGTAAATGAGTGCACCCCCTTTGAAAAGTAACATTTTAAACAATATCTCAATGAACACAAACAATTTCCAAAATGTTGACAAGACAAAGTTTAATATAACATCTGTTTAACTTATAACGTGAAAGTACGGTTAATAATATAACTTAGATTACACATTTTTTCAGTTTTACTCAAATTAGGGTGGTGCAAAAATGAGTACACCCCAAAACAAAAACTACTACATCTAGTACTTTGTATGGTCTCCATGATTTTTAATGACGGCACCAAGTCTTCCAGGCATGGAATGAACAAGTTGGTGACATTTTGCAACATCAATCTTTTTCCATTCTTCAACAATGACCTCTTTTAGTGACTGGATGCTGGATGGAGAGTGATGCTCAACTTGTCTCTTCAGAATTCCCCATAGGTGTTTGATTGGGTTCAGATCAGGAGACATACTTGGCCACTGAATCACTTTCACCCTGTTCTTCTTCAGAAATCCAACAGTGGCCTTAGATGTGTGTTTAGTCATGTTGGAAAAGTGCACAACGACCAAGGGCACGGAGTGATGGTAGCATCTTCTCTTTCAGTATAGAGCAAAACATCTGTGAATTCATGATGCCATCAATGAAATGCAGCTCCCCGACACCAGCAGCACTCATGCAGCCCCACATAAGGACACTGTCACCACCATGTTTCACTGTAGGCACCATGCATTTTTCTTTTTATTCCTCACCTTTGCGACACCATACAGTTTTGAAGCCATCAGTGAAAGGGTGAAAGTGATTCAGTGGCCAAGTACTGTATGTCTCCTGATCTGAACCCAAGCGGACACCGATGGGGAATTCTGAAGAGACAAGTTGAGCATCACTCTCCATCCAGCATCCAGTCACTAAAAGAGGTCATTGTTGAAGAATGGAGAAAGATTGATGTTGCAAAATGTCGCCAACTTGTTCATTCCATGCCTGGAAGACTTGGTGCTGTCATTAAAAATCATGGAGGCCATACAAAGTACTAGATGTAGTAGTTGTTGTTGTGGGGTGTACTCATTTTTGCACCACCCTAATTTGAGTAAAACTGAAAAATGTGTAATCTAAGTATAATATTAACCTTACTTTCATGTTCTAAATTAAACAGATGTTATATTAAACTTTGTCTTGTCAACATTTTGGAAATCATTTGTGTTCACTGACATAATTAAATGTTACTTTTCAAAGGGGGTGTACTCATTTACCAGTACGCTGAGCACTGTAAATGCATGTTTTTGAACTGTGGTGGAAACTGGAGCACCAAGAGGAAACCCATGCAAACTCCACACAGAAAGGCCCCCTGTCAGCCACTGGGCTCAAACCTAGAGCCTTCTTCCTGTGAGGCAACAGTGCTAACCACTTACACCACTGTGCTGCAAGGCCATATGGGGAGCAGTTGAGAATTAGGTGCCTTTCTCGAGGCCATTGCTCAAGGCAATTCAGCCATTCCTGCTGGTCCAGGGAATCTAAGCAGCAACCTTTTGGTCCCAAAGCTGCTTCTCTAACCATTAGACTTCCCCCTTGGCCATGGACCACCTTATTGCTTTGAAGTTGCACAAGGGCCTTTTGGAATGATGACCCCTAGCATTACCTTATCTTGTCTCATCCATGCTGCTGTTGCATTTCACCTTCATTTACAATCAGGCTGGCTGTTTGCTCTGGACAACTTATCCTTGAGCAACTTTTTCTCTTGCACTAAGTTACTTGATCAGGACAATACAGAGTTTGGGCTTTGCTTGTTATTATCATTAATATTAGTGAATTGTGGATGCTGGGGTAGAGTTGCCATCTCATATCTCTATAGTTCCCAGTTCTGTCTGTGTCGACACATTTCACACATTCTCCCTGTGGTGGGATGGGTTTCCCACAGGTTCTCTGGTTTCCTCCCACCTCCTAAACCCCACTAGGTTGATTGGCTACTTTAAATTCCTCCAAGGTGTGGATGTGTATAACAAACTCAAAAGAGTTTACACCAGCAGTTCACCAGCTGGTCAGTAGTATAGATGCTACAGAGCTTCATATTTCTAAACTTTCCAACAACAGAACACAATTCCACATACAGCCAAAAGTCTGCAGACACCTGACCATACATATATGCTTCTTGGACATCCCATTCCAAATTTATTGCCCTTTGCTCTTATACAGGTAATAACAGCACAGTGGTGCAGTGGTTAGCACTGTCACCTCACAGCAAGAAGGTTCCGGGTTCGAGCCTCATGGCCAATGGAGGGGGTCTTTCTGTCAGGAGTTTGCATGTTTTCACCATGTCTGTGTGGGTTTCCTCCAGGTGCTCCAGTTTCCCCCACAGTTCAAAGACATGCAGATTTGGTAAAATACCCAGCCACTGGGTTTGTACAAGACAGTGCATACTAGGGCTGTGTACCTAAACATAACATCAGGTACAGGTACCGGTACTGGGACAGAGGTTTAGGTACAGGTCCGGACCTGGACCTGTACCTGAACAATTTGACAAATTAACATGTGTTCTTCTGAACTTCTTCAATAATGACAGAAACATTAATAAACTGTTGACAACTTGTCAGTATCTTTATTCAAAGAAAACTGAACATAACTAGGTTTCCTACCTCACTTCTCAGTCACCCTCTCAGTCTCACACTTAGTTAACTTGGGACAAAAAGTCATAAGTTGTCTCACAGCGAGAAGTGACTACACTAGAGTACTACAGACTACAGACAACATATAGTTCAAACTTTCAAAGTACCTGAGAACTTGTCTCACAACAAGAAGTGACTAGAGTACTACAGAGTACAGACAATATATACATGATGTAATTCAAACTTCCAAAGTACCTGAGAAGTGACTAGAGTACTACAGAGTACAGACAACATATACATGATGTAGTTCAAACTTTCAAAGTACCTGAGAAGTTGTCTCACAATGAGAAGTGACTAGAGTACTACAGAGTAGTACAGACAACATATAGTTCAAACTTTCAAAGTGCCTGAGAAACCCTGACTAATGATGGTATTAAGTTAACAGTTAAACTAGATATTTTAAACAAAACTATGAGGCTTAATGCCTTATCTAAAGTTGTAAACAGAGTAGAAGGCCATATGCCTGTGACACAGTGACAGTGTTATCCAAAGTGGTCTAAGTGTTCTTGTTGAGGAACAGGAGAACGTTCACGTTCTCTGGATCCAGGCAGGCTCTTTCAGCGGAAACTATATCTCCAGCTGTGCTGAATACCCTCTCACTGGGAACACTGGTTCCAGGCACAACCAGGTACCACTTGGCCAGGCTACTCAACAGTGGAAGGCTTAGGCTCCTTTCCTTCCAGAAGGCCACAATGTCATCGGTGGAACGGAGTTTTGGGAGGTTTTTGTAGGTGTGTATTTCCTGTTGTGCCCTGATTCTAATAGGCAAGGGTGGTTCCACATGAGTAACCTCTACATCCTCATCTTCATCTATGAAGATCTCCTCCATAGCTGATAGCTTTGCCAGCTTCGCAGGGACTTCCTCGTCCTCATGACTATCCTGTGTCTCTGTCTCTGACTGCGTGGCTGTGATGTCCTTGGGCTCCTTTTTGACGTGGACCTCTTGTCTGGCTTCAATGGCAGTAACCACTCTCTCCCAGACTTCATCTGTTGCCATTCCCTTGAATCTGGGATCCAAGGCAGTGGCTTCTTCCAGGAACTCCATTCTTTGTGTCTCCTGGTAGCATGTTTCCAGGTCATTTAGGATGGCAGCTTTGATGTCACAAGCGAACGCATCGTCAGTTTCTTCATCTGGACTGAGGTGTTTTCTCAGTTTGTCCATCATGGGGAGAACTTGACCACTGGTGGGGCGTTTTTCTGCTGACATGGCCACTGTGATTAGGTAGGGAATCTTCATGACACGAAGGAAGGTCTGGATCTTTCCCACATTGTCACTGTCATTGCATTTTTGCAGCTTCTTGAATCCCTCCTTGTTTTTCAATCTTTCATCCATGGAAGCGGCAACTATTGCAGGATACAGCATCTGGAATCTCTCCACCATGATGTATGTACTATTCCACCTAGTCTTACAGTCCAAGAGCAACCTGTGGTTGGGGAGATTGAGAGCCGTTTGTTTCTCCTTGAGCACAATTTTGCCCATGTACGAACTCCTGAAGTATGTAATTGACGGCCTAATCATACCTACCATGGCAGAGACATGTGCCAGCCATCACCTTCTGTGTTGCCAAGTTAAGGGTGTGGGCAAAGCAACCCATTGACAGACGCCATTTGCGTGGCATTCACCATAGCCTTGGCATTATCAGTAGTCATAACTTCCACTTTGCCAGTCAAGCTGAACTCCTCCAAGCAATCTTCTATTTCTATGGCAGTGTTTTCTCCCGTTTGTGCTACTTCTGCTTTTAGGGTTTGCAGTACGTTTACGTTCAGTTGCCAGTCCTTGATGTAATGGACAGTGAGGGTGAGAAAGTGGTCTGTGGCTCTTGATGTCCATCCATCCCCTGTCAGCGCAGCGCACTCAACATCATTCAGATCTGACTTTAGGGCCTTCAATGCGACATCGTACATGCTGGGGATAATCCTTTCAGCAACGTCATCTCGGCTTGGAAGTTTGTAGGCCGGGTTTAGCTCCTGTACTAGAGCCTTGAAATATGTGTCTTGTACTGTTGAATACGGCCTCAAGGCCTTAACTAGATAATGACATGCCCTCATTGTGATCCGGTGTTTCCTTTCTTCAGATATTTTGGCCTGCTTGGCCAAAGTAAAAGGTGTTATCCTTGTCACAGGGCTAGCACTGGCTGAACTGCCTGACGTACTGGCAATAGCACCACTAGCACCAACGCTTCCTGAACTAGACACCTTTGAAGGAAGGGGGGGACCTCAAGCTTTGATTTTGAGGTGGACTCAGGTGGAGTTGCACTGGAAGCATTGTCCTCGGCTGAAGGAAACAAAAAAATTTAAAAAACAATGACTATTAAAACATAGAATCAGATTTATTCTATTAACATATGAAAACATAATCTGACAGTGACTGACACCACTGGTATAGAAATGCCACAGGAACAAAACGTGTTATTCCAGAATGTAAACTCTGCGCTCTGTTGACAGTAGTTATGGTGGAAAAGGACAGCAGTGAATATCTATTATATTACATCATTTTTTGGCAAAAACAGGTAATGTTACCGAGATTTTTTTTAAACACCATTCAGTCTGGAAAAAAATGTGCTGCTTCTTGTACAATTATCTAGCATGACAAATGGCCCGCTAATAGCGCCCCCCCCCCCCAAGCAGGGCCAGTTATAGCCCCAGAGTGGGAGACAAGCTGCTGGCAAACTCCCTTGCTGCCAAAACTCCCCGCCTGAAAGATCTGTTGCGTATTAGTTACGCTGTCCCTAGGTGTCACTTTGGTCACGTTTGGTGTTACATGAGGCCATGAGGTTAGGAGATGAAAACTAAAACATTTTAATTTGGCCAAGGTTTTATCTCAGAATTCTACTACATTCTTAGCTTAACAAAACAAAAACTGACCCTTAATGTTGAACATGGACGCAATGTTCGTTCCAGACTCATGTGGAGCTGTCTCAATCTTGTGATGCCGGTGTAAATGTTTTGCTATGTTAGACGTTCCACCGCTGCACTGAATGGTGGCATTACAGAGGTTGCACCTTGCGTTCTGGCCCCCTGAAAGCTTTGTTACGTGATCCCAGACCTTACTGATCTTCCCACATGGCATGACAAACAAATTCACTCCGCGCAGTCCACTGCCTTTAACTTACGCACCAAAATTAAACAAAGCAACAAAGGCCGCCAATGCCAGCAAAGGAAAAATGGTTGACCTGCTTTTGAGTCTTTTTGACCAATCAGAATGCTGGATCAGCCAAGCTCTCGCAATGTCTCGTGAGACTGTGGCGAGAGGATCTCAAATCAAAGATGGCTCTGATTTCAAGTTTCAGCTCGGCATTTTACGTCTTTTCCAGTGCTAAATTTTCAGCTTTGTGGTAGAATTTACACATTTTCAGTCACAAAATAAGCATATACTTGGTGTAAATTTATATCAGTACAGTACCGGTACTTCATGATCCGGTATTTTGGACCTGTACCAAATCGATTTTCACGGTACAGTACCGGTACACAGCCCTAGTGCATACTTAGTGCCAGTCCCAAGCCCAGCTAGATTGGGGAGGGTTGTGTCAGGAAGGCCCAGTGTGAGCTAAACTGGTTTATTAACCTTCTGAAAATAAAGTTTTACATATACGTATAATAAGCTCCACTTTTCTGGGAATGCTTTCCATTAGATTTTGGGGCATGGCTGTGGGGATCTGTGTTCATTCAGCTACAAAAGCATTAGTGAGATCAGGTATTGTTGTTGTTTGAGTCAGTGTTCCAGTTCATTCCAAAGGTGTTCAGTGGGGTTGAGTTCAGTCAGGACTTTGCAGGGCATTCGAGTTCTTCTACTCTAACCTTAACACACCATGTCTTCATGGAGCTCAATTTGTGTATCGAGCGAGTACATTGTTATGCCTTGACCTCTTGCCTATTGCATAGCTAGGGTTACAGTGGGGGGCCAGTCCTCTGGTAACCACAAGAGTTTGACTCCCTACTCATATCCATATTGTGTGTCCTGTCCCCCTTGTTGTACATTTTGTACACCAATGACTGCCGTAGCCAGTATGTTAACAGGCATATTCTAAAATTTGCAGATGACTCTGTCATTGTCAGTCTTTTAGATTCCCATGAGTATGAGCATGGCCCTGTTATTAATGACTTTGTGTCCTGGTGTAATGATGCTTTTTTGCATCTGAACATCAGCAAAACTAAGGACATGTCTATAGATTTTAGACGACTGCCCCCTGTTTTTAGGCCCAGTGTCATAAATGGCCAGGCTGTTGAAGCTGTATCATCCTATAAGTACTTAGGCACCTTGATAGACAACCGTCTTAAATTTGACCTGAACACCACCTCCCTGTGCAAAAGAGGGCAACAAAGACTTTCTGCACTCAGGAAACTGGCCAAGTTTCAGGTAGACAAAACATTGATGACACTGTTCTACAAAGCTTTTATTGAATCAATACTCACTTTCTCTATCATCTGCTGGTATGGAAATGTTACCATCAAAGAGAAAAATGCACTTTCAAAAACTGTGAATGTGGCCAGTAAGATTGTGGGGGTGAAGTTTGATAGTTTAACTGAATATTTTAATAAGCAGGTGTTTAACAAAGCCATTCAAATCTATCAAGATCCAGCTCACCCCATGTATTCTGAATATGTGCTTCTGCCGTCTGGTCTACGTCTCAAAACTCCCATTGCTCTCAAACAAAGGTACAAAAACTCTTTCATCCCCTTTTCTATTCAACTACTGAATGCACATACCAGAAAAAGATAGCTTTGTCCATTAAGTACCTATTTCTTCTTTTTATATGCATCTTATTTATTTATTGAGCATTTTCATCTTGCTTGTAATGTTTTGTGTATATTGTGGTGTGGTATGTGTCCTGTCTAGCAATTGGATTGCTAATTTGTGCTGTGTCCATGGTGGTGTGGTATTGTATGTGGTCCTGTCTGCAATCAAATTGCCCATTTGGGACAAAGTAATAAACTGAACTAAACTGCACCCTTGCCAGACAGTAGTAGGTACCATTTTTATGATAGTCTTTGGTATGACCTGACCACAAGTAGAACTCGCGATCTTTCAGTCGAGAGGCAGACACACTAACCACTAGGCTAGCTGATGATTATAGCAATGGTCCTATGTCCACACTTTTAGCAGTATAGTGTATGACCAAGCTGGTATTGTTTATAGGCTGACTTGTTTCTGAGTTATTGAGATTAAACTCATTCAGTTGAAGTGACTAATCAAATCAGCCAATAACTGTACAAACTGAATAATATACTCTATGGTACCATTACTAATGACAGGTTTTGATTTCTCTGAATGTCCAGCCAACCATACCTGCTTACCCTGTACAGGGTCGCAGGCAAGCTGAAGTCTATCCCAGCTGACTATGGGCAAAAGGTGGGGTACACCCTGGACAAGTCACCAGATCATCAGAGGGCTGACACATAGAGACAAACAACCATTCACACTCATAGCCACACCTATGGTCAATTTAGAGCCACCAATTAACCTAACCTGCATGCATTTGGACTGTGGGAGAAACCAGAGCACCCAGACACAGAGCACCCATGCAGACACAGGAAGAACATGCAAACTCCACACAGAAAAGTCACCTTTGGCCACTGGGCTTGAACCCAGAACCTTCTTCCTGTGAGGCAACAGTGCTAACCACTACATCACCGTATCACTCTTTCTCTGCATGCAATTAAATAAAAAAAAAAAATCTCAGGCCTGGCTATGCTTCACAGCCCCTGGACAGCAGTTTTGGGACCACTGGTTTACACAACTCAGATGAATAGCAAGACATTGCATTTAGCAATTGAATTACATGTGCTTATAATATAGTAAATAAACCAGGATGTGAACAGAAGACAGCAAATGACTTGAATTCTGGAGACAGTGACCTCTGCTGGCTGTAACAGTGTGTGTGTGTGTGTGTGTGTGTGTGTGTATGGTGTTCTGTGACTGACTGGTGCCCCATCCAGGGTGTATTCCCACCTCACACCTCGTCTTCTGGATCTACTGCCACCATGATCAGGATAAAGTGGTTACTGAAGGTAAATTATGGATGCTCTGGCTATTCAGTAAAATATTACTTCCTACCTTTCTCCTTTAATTTTATTTTGATATTGATTAAAGTTAGAAGTGCCCACAGAGTAGTATAATGGTATTAAAGATTACTTTTTAAAACAATCTTGTCCTAATACCTAATATAAAATAGCATTACTACCCAGGTCTGTCTCTGTCTCTTACTGGGAGGCTAAAAGAAAAATCTACTTACACATTATAAAGCAAAGTTGACTTTGTAGTGTTGGGTTCAATGATGTTCATCCATGAGGCCTGTGTGAAACCAACAGAGGGGAATTGTCAGGGCTTTCTAGGCCTTCAGAGAAGGCCCAAACATATCAGCATTTCAGATGTTATACAACCCCGATTCCAAAAGAGTTGGGACAAAGTCTCATCTCATCTCATTATCTCTAGCCGCTTTATCCTGTTCTACAGGGTCGCAGGCAAGCTGGAGCCTATCCCAGCTGACTATGGGCAAAAGGCGGGGTACACCCTGGACAAGTCGCCAGGCCATCACAGGGCTGACACATAGACACAGACAACCATTCACACTCACACCTACGGTCAATTTAGAGTCACCAGTTAACCTAACCTGCACGTCTTTGGACTGTGGGGGAAACCGGAGCACCCGGAGGAAACCCACGCAGACATGGGGAGAACATACAATCTCCGCACAGAAAGGCCCTCGCCAGCCATGGGGCTCGAACCCGGACCTTCTTGCTGTGAGGCGACAGCGCTAACCACTACACCACAGTGCCACCCTGGGACAAAGTACAAATTGTAAATAAAAACGGAATGCAATGATGTGGAAGTTTCAAAATTCCATATTTTATTCAGAATAGAACATAGATGACATATCAAATGTTTAAACTGAGAAAATATATAATTTAAAGAGAAAAATTAGGTGATTTTAAATTTCATGACAACAACACCTCAAAAAAGTTGGGACAAGGCCATGTTTACCACTGTGAGACATTCCCTTTTCTCTTTACAACAGTCTGTAAATGTCTGGGGACTGAGGAGACAAGTTGCTCAAGTTTAGGGAGAGGAATGTTAACCCATTCTTGTCTAATGTAGGATTCTAGTTGTTCAACTGTCTTAGGTCTTTTTTGTCGTATCTTCTGTTTTATGATGCGCCAAATGTTTTCTATGGGTGAAAGATCTGGACTGCAGGCTGGCCAGTTCAGTACCCAGACCCTCCTTCTACGCAGCCATGATGCTGTAATTGATGCAGTATGTGGTTTGGCATTGCCATGTTGGAAAATGCAAGGTCTTCCTTGAAAGAGACGTCGTCTGGATGGGAGCATATGTTGCTCTAGAACCTGGATATACCTTTCAGCATTGATGGTGTCTTTCCAGATGTGTAAGCTGCCCATGCCACACGCACTAATGCAACCCCATACCATCAGAGATGCAGGCTTCTGAACTGAGCGCTGATAACAACTTGGGTGAATTAACCAATCAGATTTTCATTTATAGTGGGAGGGACCAAAGATTTATCTCCCTCAGCCTTCTCAAAGGCCAACGTGTGCTTAACCACTAGTTGGCGCCATCAGTGCAGCAGTGAAGTCACCTTCCAGCCGGTGTAGCATTCATCAGTATTGTTAGTGAATTCTAATGAAGCGGTCAAGACAGTGCTATCTATCGAGAGCAAGTAGCACAGGCTAACAACTGAGAAACTAAGATTTCTGTCTCCAGACTCTTCTTCTACGCTGTACGCTTGCTATAGTATTTTTCACTCAGACTCAAGTATTCATTTCCCTGTGTAATTTACTGAGTTACTTTTAAAATCAACATTGACAGCTACACACAATGGCGTGACTTGACAGCTTGCCACTAGTCTCTTGCAAAATCCTCTGCCCTTTTGCTGTTTTGGTGCCTGGCTCAGTTTTGGCTGAGCTCAAATCCCAGCTCTAATAGTAACAGTTCTCCACTGGTAACCAGTAAACTTATAGTAGGGTTCCGAAGTCTGAGTCAATTACAAAAAAAAAAATGCTCTCATTCTGATTGTGATCATTACCTCCACCAACTTTGCTGGAGGAGGTTATGTTTTCCCCTATGTCTGTGAAGATTCTCAGTCATCCAGGTCATGGTAAACTGTGGGTGGTAAAAGAGAGCAACTGGACTTGCTTGAAGACTCTTGAAGACATTTCACCTCTCATCCGAAAGGCTTCTTCAGTTCTGTCTGACTGGTAGGGAGCATCAGGTATTTATCCTCTCATGGATGAAAAGCTCATCTAAGGTGTCATTGAATCATCCTGTTGATGTGGGTCACTGGGGGCTGGTTGTGAATGGCCTCGAGAGTCGTTAGGATGCTGATTCTCTCTGTCTTCCTGTGAGTCACTGGAAACAGCTGGGTTATGGCGTGCATTCTGTTGTCTGGGAAGTGTGCCAAGGACTGCATTGTAGGTAGCTGATAAATGATGTCTTAGACCCCCACCTCTGTTCAGTGATGGCCGTTCCAGGTTGACAAAAATGGCTTCTTTAACTCCTTGCTCATACCAACAATCCTCTCTGGCTAAAATGCGTATGTTGCAATCCTGAAATGAGTGTCCTTTGTTGTTAAGATGAAGGTAGACAGCAGAGTCCTGGCCTGAGGAACTGGCTCTCCTGTGTTGAGCCATGCGCCTGTGAAGTGGTTGTTTTGTCTCCCCAATATATTAGTCCGTGCATTCCTCACTGCACTGAATGGCATACACTACGTTGTCCTGTTTGTGTCTGGGTATTCTGTCCTTAGAGTGGACCAGTTTCTGCTTCAGAGTGTTACTGGGTCTGAAATGTATCGGAATGTTGTGTTTGTAGAAGATTCTCCTGAGTTTCTCAGATAGACCAGAAATGTAGGGAATGACAATGTTCTTGTGTTTGTTCCTGTTATCCTCCTTGTCCATTCTGTTCCTTTTTCTGCTCTTGAGGAAAGACCAGTTGGGATACCCACAGTTCTGAAGTGCTTTCTTGATGTGATTCTGCTCCTTCTCTTTTCCCTCTATCGTTGTAGGGATATTCTGAGCCCTGTGTTGCAAGGTCCTAATGACCCCCAATTTGTATTCCAGTGGGTGGTGAGAGTCAAAGAGTAGGTACTGGTCTGTGTGTGGGGGTTTCCGGTAGACCTCAATGCTCAGGCTTCTGTCTTGTCTAATGTGTACATCACAATCCAAGAAGGCTAGATTATTCCCACTGGCGTCTTCCCGAGTGAAGTTGATGTTAATATCCACTGCATTGATGTGCTTAGAGAAGGCTTCCACCTCATGGGTTTTGATTTTAACCCAGGTGTCATCCACATATCTGAACCAGTGGCTGGGAGCAACTCCTGAAAAAGTGGTCAAAGCTTTATGTTCCACTTCCTCCATGTAAAGATTGGCCACAATAGGGGATACCGGTGAGCCCATGGTGCATCCATGCTTCTGTCTGTAGAAACTTTCATTAAACTGGAAATAAGTGGTAGTCAGGCAGAGGTCAAGCAGGGTGCAAATCTGGTCCGTGGTGAGGTTCGTTCTATCCAATAAGGTGCTGCCTCAAAGGAGTCATTTTCTAACAGATTCAACTGCTTCTGTGGTGGGAATGCAGGTGAACAGAGAAGTGACGTCGTAGGAAACCATGGTTTCATCTGAGTCTAGTTTGAGGTCTGCAACTTTAGTAGCAAAATCTTGGGAGTTTTTGACACGATGTGGCGTATTCCCAATGAGAGGAGCCAGGATAGTGGCTAGGTGTTTGGCAATGTTGTAAGTAACAGAGTTTATACTGCTGATGATAGATCTGAGTGGAGCTCCTTCATTGTGAATCTTGGGGAGTCCGTATATGAGAGGAACGGCTTCCCCAGGGTACAATCTGTAGTACAGAGATCAGTTGATGGCTTGGTCCTTTTCTAGTTGTTGCAGGCAGCTAACAACTTTCTTTTTGTAACAACATGTGGGGTCCTGCTTCAAGGTTTCATAGGTGGTAGTGTCGCTGAGGAGACTGGTCATCCTGGAGTGGTAGTCCGCTGTGTTCAGCAACACTGTGCATCTCCCTTTGCACACAACACAACATTCTGGTACAAACACAACATTCCGGTACATTTCAGACCCAGTAACACTCTGAAGCAGAAACTGGTCCACCCTAAGGACAGAATACCCAGACACAAACATGACAACGTAGTGTATGCCATTCAGTGCAGTGAGGAATGCACAGACCCATATATTGGGGAGACAAAACAACCGCTTCACAGGCGCATGGCTCAACACAGGAGAGCCAGTTCCTCAGGCCAGGACTCTGCTGTCTACCTTCATCTTAACAACAAAGGACACTCATTTCAGGATTGCAGCGTATGCATTTTAGCCAGACAGGATTGTTGGTATGAGCGAGGAGTTAAAGAAGCCATTTTTGTCAACCTGGAACGGCCATCACTGAACAGAGGTGGGGGTCTAAGACATCATTTATCAGCCACCTACAATGCAGTCCTTGGCACACTTCCCAGACAACTGAATGCACACCAAAACCCAGCTGTTTCCAGTGACTCACAGGAAGACAGAGAGAATCAGCATTCCATTGATCACCCTAACAGGCAATCCATTGATCATCCTAACAACTCTTGAGGCTGTTCACAACCAGCCCCCAGTGACCCACACCAACAGGATGACTCAATGACACTTTAGATGAGCTTTTCATCCATGAGAGGATAAATACCTGATGCTCCCTACCAGTCAGACAGAACTGAAGAAGCCTTTCGGATGAGAGGTGAAACGTCTTCAAGAATCTTCAAGCAAGTTCAGTTGCTCTCTTTTACCACCCACAATGTTTTCCCCTCCATTTGTTTGCCTGTTCCCAACATAACTCAAAAAGTAGTGAACAGATTTTGATGAAATTTGGAGAAAAGGTGGGCCATGGGCCAAGGAATAATTGATTAGATTTTGATGCAAATCTGAATAAATGGATTGGCAGAGGTATGGACTCTACTGAGTGCCCTTCTAATTTATAACTCTTATACTTCTAATACGCTGACCAAAACAGCTATTTTACTAGAGCTTATTACTTTAAATAAACAAATGAAGTCTTTTGCTTTGTGTTATTTTCTAAATGAGACCTATGTTTCTCTGTTTGTCACTCTCTTTCTTTCTCCATCTCTGTCTCCTGTCACTTCCTCTTCTTTTTATCTTTTTCCATTGGTCTCCTTATCTTTGTAAAAAATGGAGAGGTGAGCTTTTTCAGACAGAGGCGATCTGTAGTGCAGATGGAAGGAAGGAGAACTGGATTAATTAGTTCTCCATGCCATCAGGGAGCATGTAAAAAGACTGTGATGGTTTGGGGGAGAGTTTTAAGTCAGGAAAGAATGTGGTTTGTTCCTGGCATGACTTTCAGATGCTTTCAAGTCAGAGCTAATTGCTGTGTGAATGCTGTGTAAAGATAATTGGTTCCTCATCAGTGATATGAGAGCACCACAGCATTTTGATGTAACAGACATTTCACAGTTCATAGAGATACCAAATATATTATGCAAAAGATATTATCTGCAGATAAGGTTATATGCATATAATTTAGTTTATGGAATCTGTTGGAAAATAAAACTAAAACCATCAGATTTGCCAAATCTGCTGGTGCCTAGTCAGCCCATGAACAGTGATAGTAATCAAATAACAATCAAAGAGATGTTTTAAGTTATTATCTATGTAAATATTTAACATGGATATATAATGTAAGATGCAGTATTTGCAGTAAATTCTGCTGTAGAAAGCCATGCTAACCTTGTAGAACTTGGAAAAAGTGCATGGTGATGCCCAGATTGTAGCAGCATAGACTTGCTATGGAGAAGTTTCACATGACATCATCATAACTGTGGATTCGTTTACACAGATATGTTGCCTGGTGAGCTTTGTGTTGGACAATGACTGGCACAAGTGTACGTGACTGATTGTGAGCCCAATTCAGTAAACATCGACAGATAAACTCGTAGAAGTTACATCTAAAAGAACAATGCCAAAGACCCAGAGACCTATAGTGCTTTTGGATGTAATAACAGACGTGGATTGGATTTGGAAATAAGCCTGGCTTAACTTTTCACCGCTTCCCGGTGAACCCAAAAAGACCGAAAAAATGGCAAGCTGCAGTTAAACGGGAAGAAAAACATCCCTGTGTGTGTGGAGAACATTTTATATCAGATTAGTATGAAAGCTCTGTGCACTGTTAAAATGTAGATCTGGATATAGACCTAATGCTTGGCTCAACTCACAGCATGTTTGCTATGTACTGATAATGTAGGCGAGGCTAAACGCCATAAAATATGCTAGATCTAGGCCCTGGCTTGTTTATTACTGTTAGAAGTCCATGTTTGAGCTTACCTTTGACATAATAAGGTATTTTTCTTTATCGGGATTTTACCATAACATTCCGGTATGTACAAAACCTGCCTCAAAATATTGGTAGGCACCTGTACTTCTGTAAGCCTTTAGCATCTCTGGTGTCTTTAGAAGTCTCAAATACTAAATAGTTCAGGATGTCGTAGTGTCCCAAATCTAGTAGCTGGTTTGCTGAACACTTTTCAAGTGGAATAAATAAATTTGTGGGTAAATTAAGAAGGAGAATCCTTTATTTCTTTCATCTCAGAAATATTGCAAAGATAAGAAATTTAATGTAATTGTGTGATGCAGAAAAACTAGTCCATGCTTTCGTTACCTCCAGGTTGGATTATTGTAATGCCTTACTGTCTGGATGTTCCAATAAGTGCATAAATAAGCTCCAGTTAGTTCAAAATGCAGCAGCAAGAGTCCTTACTAGAACTAGAAAATATGACCACATCACGCCTGTCTTATCCACACTGCATTGGCTCCCAATCAAATTTCGTATTGATTATAAAATACTACTATTGACCTTTAAAGCACTAAATGGTCTCGCACCACAGTACCTGAGTGAACTTCTGCTCCTCTATGACCCACCACGCCTACTTAGATCAAAAGGTGCAGGCTATCTGCTGGTACCTCGTATAGTGAAGGCTACATCAGGGGGCAGAGCCTTTTCTTACAAAGCCCCACTGTTATGGAACAGCCTTCCAAGTAATGTTCGGGAATCAGACACAGTCTCAGCATTTAAGTCTAGGCTGAAAACATATCTGTTTAGTCAAGCCTTTTGTTAATGGTGTTTATGAGGTAAAGGTGTAGATCTAGAGGGTCCTCAGACATAGAGTGTTTTGGTAAACTGGGATGTATGGATGCTGTCAGTCCCCACTCGCTTGCTCACTCGAGTTTGTTGACGGTGTAGTAGCTGGCTGCTTTATGTCCCGGGGCTCCCTCATGCCTGTGTTACCTTCTGGTTCTCTCCTTTTAGTTATGCTGTCATAGTTAGTTGCCGGAGTCCCTGCTTGTACTCGGTGCAATATGTATACTGCTCCTACTTATTCAGGTGACATTGGGCATACCTAACAACCTGTGTTTTCTTTCCCTCCCCCCCACCCCAAATCTGTCCCTCTGAGTTACATGGAGTCAACAGGAAATCTTTTGGTGGAGAGGGTGGAAACCTCGACTAGCTATCGTAGCCTGCAGGGAATTGGCTGTCAGACTTTCTGTCGCATGTCCCAGACCCAGTGAAATGTAACTGAATTGTCTTGACCAGCCCTAAGGGTCCCATCTGCATCTCATCATTGCTGAGGAGTGTGCTCCCATCACCCAATCAAGCATCCAGCCAGAGCAGGTCATGATATATTTTTTACCATATTAACATGCCATTGTTGTGTGTTATGCCTGATGTAAAGACTCTCGTCTCTGCGAGCCTACCACACAGATTTAATACTTGTCATTTTTAGGGCATACCTAACAACATGTGTTTTCTTTCTCTCTCTCTTCCCCCCCCCCCCCCCCAATCTGTCCCTCTGAGTTATATGTTGGTCCTGGGATTGAGATGCTGGCCTCTTCTGCCCTTCGGACCTGGTTGATCCATCCTGGTGCCCTGTGTCTGGTCGGAGTTTTATCGCACCGCTCCTGTGAAGGACGGCCCCATGAGGACAGTTGAGGGTTATACCTGGAGGATGCTCTGGACTCTTACAGTAATGCTTTTATGACTGAGGACTACAGTTGTCTTGCTAACTTTAGGACTGCAGTTATCATGAACAGTTTTGCACTCAAGTTTCCATCAATGAAGAGTTATAACATCAACGAAACTGACTTCATGTTAAAACTGTTAATATTATAGTCAGGCTGTCTGTTGTTGCCCAAATGAGGATGGGTTCCCTTTTGAGTCTGGTTCCTCTCGAGGTTTCTTCCTCATGTCATCTGAGGGAGTTTTTCCTTGCCACCGTCGCCACAGGCTTGCTCATTGGGGATAGATTAGGGATAAAATTAGCTCATGTTTTAAGTCGTTCAAATTCTGTAAAGCTGCTTTGCGACAATGTTTATTGTTAAAAGCGCTATACAAATAAACTTGACTTGACTTGACTATTTTTGTCACATGTACACTCAAGCACAGTGAACTTCCTCCTCTGCATTTAACCCATTTGAAGCGGTGAACAAGCATGCACACATGCAGAGAGAGAGAGAGAGAGAGAGAGAGAGAGAGAGTAGTGTGCAGAATAAATAATAAATAAATACATCCACCCATCCATCCATTATCTGCAGCCACTTATCCTGTACAGGGTTGCAGGCAAGCTGGAGCCTATCCCAGCTGACTATGGGCGAGGGGCGAGACAAGTTGCCAGGTCATCGCAGGGCTAACACACAGAGACAAACAACCATTCACAATCACATTTAAATAAATACATTTGTAGGTAAATTATATGGATCTATGATGCCTACATGTTTCAGCTTTTGGATCTAACACAATCTGCTGGTTCAAAATAATTTTTTTATCATTTCAGAGAGATTGTACTGACTGCAGTCATCTTGATTTTTATTATGAACTGTCATGGCTGTATCTTTGTTTGCCCAGCAATATGGTGGATGCTGTGTCATAAACAAAAACCTGTGACATCAGTGAAAGATCTCTATAAGCCATGGTGATGACATCCATCACCCAGTGGACCAGCATCTGCTTGGACATTGGAGCACCTCATTCATGTCTTCCATTCTGACAGATTAACATTTCATTTTTAAGATCTGTTGACTGTGGTCTGGTCTAAAAAGTACCACAGGGCATGCACCTAGCACAGCGAGGATTGGTCTGAAAGGTTGCATTCATGGAATGCTGCAAAATCAATCGATACACAAAATTATGTTATATGGAAGAAATCCCAGGTTCAAAACAGAAGGTTATCCCAAAGTCAACTGGACACCTATGAATGAAGTTCTCCCATTCTTTTCCTGATCAGTCACTAGGATTGTGACTTAAGGGATGTTTTAGAGTCTTAGCTCATCAGTCTCACTTGAGATGAGCCACATATGTCACCAATTTGTTAATTTGCCTTGAAAATGCCTCAGAATGCTTTCTGGGCTCCTTATTATGTTTATTGCCAGATGTTGGCATTTTGACTGTGGTGTTTGGTGCAGATTCTACTCTAAGTTAGAATCTGTCAACCAGGCATTGCAGTGTCAGCATTGAAATAACCACACAGTCAGTACAACATCCCAGTTTACATAACTCACTATGCAAACAAATCCATCAGATCTGTGCCTTTACGTAAGAGAAAAGCTATTTAACAAAAAGCCTGACAAAACAAATAGGTTTTCAACCCATACTTAATAAGTGAGACTGTGTCTGAGTCCCAAACACCAATTCAAATGCTTTCCCAGCATGGAGGATTGGCGATGGGATTTGTAGGAGAAAGCTCTACCCCTGCTGTAGTCTTCATTATTCTAGGTACTAATAATAGCCTGCACCTTTTGAGTCTTGTATCATGGCTTGATGTATCAGACAAAACTGGCAACAAATTATTACAGCTAAAAATCCAGCCTACTTAGCAGATTAAGAAACCACAGACCCACTAGTTGATCAGACAACTATGTAGATAATTCTTATATTGAAGTACTATGAGGTTCTCTCAATGAGCTTGCAGGTTAATACTGAGTGGGTACTTCCATGATGCTACCACCCTTGGTGTGTGACTCATTATCTCTATAAGAACGATGACCTCATGTGTGAGCTGTGATGCTTCCTTCATTGCCTGATCAAAATAGAAAGATGAATCACCTGTTTCAGAGCAGATCATTGTGTCTTCCCACCTCCACCACCTTCTGCCTTCACAAAGACTCATGATTCATCAATCTGCCCAACACAACAGCTTTTAGAAGCACCCATAACCATGTCCTTGTTTTTTTGTGTCGTGTTCTTTTCAAGCATACAAATCATGTCAGGGCTGATTTGATTCATATTTCTTACGTAATGTAATGCCTTTCTGGGTCTGATCTTGACTCAGGCCCAGTGCCACCATGAAGTCACTGAGGGAATAGTTAAAAATGGTGAAGGGGCAAATCTTTTTAGCTAGTAAAACAGTAGGTTATCATTCTGCTATATCTATTTCTGCATTTTTTTCTTTTTCATTTGTGGGTTGCAATGTAGTGGTGTTTTGACTAAATGTGAATAATTCCTGAACTTTTTTTTTATCATGTGTTTGTGTATCATGGCCATCATATGAAACAGGAATGTTTTAGGTTTGAGATTCCCAGGTCACCACATAAAATTGGTTTGTTGTTAGGTTAAATGAAATGCATTGATTTAGCCATGCAATAGCCTCTGACAGTCGAAAATAACAACCACACAGGACTACTGTTTCAAAATCAAATAATGCATTTATTTCACAGCAGTGATGAAGTCAGTGTTAAACCTGAGTGTACTCGCACAGTTTGGGGAATCAGAGCACTCAGAACGTAGGTCTACAAGACACAAAATAATATTTACGAACGATTATAACCACTGAGAAATGACTGTTAGCATCAGCAAAACAAGACTGTCAGTGACGGCATAGCTCACTCCAGCCCTGTCTAGTCCAGAAGGAATGATCTAAAGTGTGCAATAAATGTTGCAAGCTATATACACTATATACAAGCAATATATAGAAGCTATATCAACCCTAGGAATACCGACCTATTTGCAAGAAAGAATCCAAAATGGCGAAGAATTGACAGAGAAGTGATTTTTGTTGAACTGCTCATTAAGGCTTAATTAGTCCATCAACTTCATTAATAATTGTAATTAAGCAAATCTGGGAAGAAGTTATATGCATCCTAGGTACCCCTACCTTCATGCCAGAAAGAATCAAAATCGATGAAGAATTGAGGGAGAAGAAGAGATTTGTGTGGAAACTGCTCGTTAGGGATTGATTAATTCACTATTAATTGCAATTATGCAAATTTGGGTAGAAGCTATATGCACCCCAGGCAGACCAACCTTCCTACCAAAAAGAATAAAAATCAGTGAAGAATTGAGAGAGAAGAAGCGATTTTCATGAAATGTGGATGACGCCAGATGAATGATGGATGACGGACAGCACATGATTGCATTAGATCATCCCCTGTCGGCCGGATGAGCTAATAATAGCTAACACTGTCACGGTCATTAACTAAAAAAAATAAATATATGATCAGATTGTTTTGTCTGTCTTTCTGCTTATGTCATGCATCTCTCTCTCTCTCTCTCTTTCTCTCATTCACTTATGTTTTGTTTCTATTATGTGGATTTCTACAATGGAAAAAAAAAACAACAACTAGACAGGGACACTCTAACGAGTGCAAACCCCGCCTTTTCCCTATTAAAATACATTGGGCGAAAATTTCGAAGTTCTGCCATGACCTTGACCTTTGACCTTTGACCTCCAAAATTTAATGGTTTCCTTCCTGGGTGATTGGCAACACATGTACAAAATTTGGTCCAAATCGATCCATTGGTTCTTGAGATATCTTGTAGACACACAGACAGACAGACAGACAGACAGATACACACACACACAGACTGATGCAGGTGAAAATAATAACCCCTCCGACTACTGTCGGCGGGGTTAATAATAACCCCTCCGACTACTGTCGGCGGGGTTAATTAGCACCAAAAGTTCTACAGTATTTACAACCACGAAAAGCAAGCACACCTGAACCAAAGTGATGTGTTCTATCTACTCTATCTCTTATCCACTCTATTCATTACCAGGGACAGCGCTGTCCAGCCTTATGCAAATAGCCAAAACTTATCTGTCTGAAAAATAAACCAGCTAAATCCTGTCTTACCTTTTCTCAGTGTTTCATTACTGTCATCTCTATGACACTTGTTTCATCTCGGCCAATATTTTTTTTGTTGTTGTTTTTGCTTTTTTTTTGGGGGGGGGGGGTACAAACACAGTCAGACCAGGTCATCCTGAGCAAATTCATAACATCATCAACAAAACAGACAGTAGTAACATTAGACAAGCGTAGATCTTAGGAAGCAGGAAATCTCATCTCATCTCATTATCTCTAGCTGCTTTATCCTTCTACAGGGTCGCAGGCAAGCTGGAGCCTATCCCAGCTGACTACGGGCGAAAGGCGGGGTACACCCTGGACAAGTCGCCAGGTCATCACAGGGCTGACACATAGACACAGACAACCATTCACACTCACACCTACGGTCAATTTAGAGTCACCAGTTAACCTAACCTGCATGTCTTTGGACTGTGGGGGAAACCGGAGCACCCGGAGGAAACCCACGCGGACACGGGGAGAACATGCAAACTCCACACAGAAAGGCCCTCGCCGGCCCCGGGGCTCGAACCCAGGACCTTCTTGCTGTGAGGCGACAGTGCTAACCACTACACCACCGTGCCGCCGAAGCAGGAAATAAAGTCATAAATCAAATCCAAATCTGAAAACTCCCTTTCTGAGCTAACGTCTCTAGCCCTGTATTTATTCTCTGCTCTGATGGGATGACTAAATAATTTGCATAAATACATGGCATTGGATGAAATAGAGGATCTGCTACAGAAGCAAAGCTGGGTCATGTTTGAAAACCAGAGTTGCTGAACTATTGCCAGTTGTTTCGTAAGTCTACTGTCATTGCTAAAGTATTTTTTTTCCACTGAAAGACTTTGTTGTAGGGCTATAGGACTTGAGTCTAGTATGGAATTTGTACTTGGACTTGTCTTGGTTTTGGACATTGGTCTCGCTAAGTATAGTCTCTGTCTCAACCAAGAGTAAAAAAATAGCATTTGTGTTGTCTTGTTTTTGTATGGAAGTATAATAAGAAGTAATCCATAGGTGCTAAAGAAGGTAACTGGACTTGCTTGAAATTCTTGAAGACATTTCCTAATGACCCTCTAGGCTGCTAACACCATTCACACCCATCCTCCAGTGACCCTAACACCTACAGAATGACTCAGAGTATCAACAACCCCTATGACCTCAACAACTCCCCTTAGGTTTGTTTTTGGTCCACGAGAGGATAAATACCTGAAACTCCCCACTAATCAGACAGAACTGAAGAAGCCTTTCGGATGAGAGGTGAAATGTCTTCAAGAATTTCAAGCAAGTCCAGTTACCTTCTTTAGCACCTACAGTTTACAATGGCCGGGATGACTGAGAACCTTCACAGACATACAACAAGAAGTAATTCATACAGCTACAACTTTTGAGGTTGGACTTCTCATCAATACTAAGAAAACCAAACCCATTGCATACAACCTTCCAGATGTTTCACTGTTCCACAAAGGCGAACAACTTGAGATGGTGCAGGATTTTCAGTACTTGGGTTCTTACATTGCTTCAACAGAAAATGACATCAAGCATTGCAAAGGGAAAGAAAGCATGGGGCACATTTTGGAAGCTTCAGAAATTTTGGTCTTCAAGTTTACGCTGAACTAAAGATGAAGATCAGCCTGTTTAGTGCAGCCATTCTGAGCATCTTTATGGATGTGAGTCCTGGATTATCACAAAGAAGCTTGAAAACCAAATCAACTCATTCCAAACCACATGCTTAAGAATCATCCTTGAAATAAAGAATGAAGACTACCGGTATGTGTCCAATGAAGAAGTTTACAAGCGAACAGAGTCAAAGTCTCTCTCTGTTATCATCATCATCATCATCATCATCAATCATCTACTATGCTTCCTTAGCCATTCCTTACAGAGACCCACAAAAGATCTGGTGTCAAAGTATGCTTTATCTGGTGTCAAAGTATGCTCTCCAACTCATGGGACCTCATCAAAAGGAAGCCCAAAGTTGGAATTCAACAAGTACATATCTCAACTAATGAACATGAGATGAGTTCAGAAGAGATCAGGAATGCTGCTGAAGATCATGTTGGTTGGAGAAGATTCACCAAGGCTGCTTGCTGTCATTCACCCCAAGAATGATGCAAGCAATAGAGAAAAAAGAAAACAGCCTAATCAATTGCACAATGCAAAATGCTTGGACTCAAAAAGGATTTGAAGGTTTTCAGTTTCAAGTTTGACTCAATCTCATTTGCATTTGGATTCAATCTTGACTTGGTGTCAACCCCCTTAAGATTTGGTCTTACTCTCAGCTAGTCCTGGTCTCAGACTTGTATTGAACCTAACCATGGTGGTCTTGACTACTACAGCCCTACTTTGCTAGGACTGCATCCTGACTGCAGTCCACCAGTTGATGTCCTGTGCTATAGATGGTTTGTTGACTGTAGAGTATCCGTAGTGAACAAATAAAGGGATGCTTCTTAGGACCATTCATTCATTCATCTTCAGTAATCACCTAGTCCGAGCTGTAGTGCATCTGGAGTCAATGAACATGGAGAGTGAGACAGGAGTATCCCCTGATGTCATCTCATCTCATTATCTCGAGCCGCTTTATCCTTCTACAGGGTCGCAGGCAAGCTGGAGCCTATCCCAGCTGACTACGGGTGAAAGGCGGGGTACACCCTGGACAAGGTCATCACAGGGCGGACACACAGACAACCATTCACACTCGCATTCACACCTATGGTCAATTTAGAGTCACCAGTTAACCTAACCTGCATGTCTTTGGACTGTGGGGGAAACCGGAGCACCCGGAGGAAACCCACGCGGACACGGGGAGAACATGCAAACTCCACACAGAAAGGCCCTCGCCGGCCACGGGGCTTGAACCCAGACCTTCTTGCTGTGAGGTGACAGCGCTAACCACTACACCACAGTGCCGGCCATCCCCTGATGTTTTGCATATATAAGTAAATTGATCTGGAAATTTACTCAAACAAATTTCACAGAGAGAAGAAAGAAAGCTAGCTCACTATGACTAAATATGAAGAAAAGAGGAATGATGGTGGGGTCGCGGCATCCTCTTGTGTCCATGCATGCTTTTAGCCTTCTCATGAAGCTCAGACTGAAAAAGAAACTTTTTAAATGACAAAATTCAGAACACTGCTTTTAACACTGATTAACAAATTAAAATCGATGCATTTATTAGCATCTAGCCTCTACTTTTGATCTTGGTGTGATAATGCAACCCAATCCATAATAAGGTTCACAAGGACCCATTCCAAATGAGCCACTGCACAATTATGCCTCACAGAATAACATATGTAACGACCCATTAGATATTGATTTGAGCCTGTAGTGGGAGGCGAGTCTCGCTGTATTGACTGACTGCTCAACACACAGAGTGCTCTCAAAATGAGAGATCAATGCAAAAATGATTTGTGTATATTCTTTCACTGCATCTTTACCGTACAGCACATTATAACTCCAGCGTGCATACAGCTGCAGCGAAAAATAAATAAAATACCACTGGTGTTTAGTTACTGAAATGATTTGAGTAGTATTGTGAAAATAATTTTTCCAGTGAAATTATGACACACACACACACACACACACACACACACACACACACACACACACACACAGTCGTGCTTGAAAGTTTGTGAACCCTTTAGAATTTTCTATATTTCTGCATAAATATGACCGAAAACGTCATCAGATTTTCACACAGGTCCTAAAAGTAGATAAAGAGAACCCAGTTAAACAAATGAGACTATACTTGGTCATTTATTTATTGAGGAAAATGATCCAATATTACATATCTGTGAGTGGCAAAAGTATGTGAACCTCTAGGATTAGCAGTTAATTTGAAGGTGAAATTAGAGTCAGGTGTTTTCAATCAATGGGATGACAATCAGGTGTGAGTGGGCACCCTGTTTTATTTAAAGAACAGGGATCTATCAAAGTCTGATCTTCACAACACATGGTTGTGGAAGTGTATCATGGCACGAACAAAGGAAATTTCTGAGGACCTCAAAAAAAGCATTGTTGATGTTCATCAGGCTGGAAAAGGTTACAAAACCATCTCTAAAGAGTTTGGACTCCACCAATCCACAGTCAGACAGATTGTGTACAAATGGAGGACATTCAAGACCATTATTACCCTCCCCAGGAGTGGTCAAACAACAAAGATCACTCCAAGAGCAAGGCGTGTAATAGTTGGTGAGGTCACAAAGGATCCCAGGGTAACTTCTAAGCAACTGAAGGCCTCTCTCACATTGGCTAATGTTAATGTTCATGAGTCCACCATCAGGAGAACACTGAACAACAATGGTGTGCATGGCAGGGTTGCAAGGAGAAAGCCACTGCTCTCCAAAAAGAACATTGCTGCTCATCTGCAGTTTGCTAAAGATCACGTGGACAAGCCAGAAGGCTATTGGAAAAATGTTTTGTGGACGGATGAGACCAAAATATAACTTTTTGGTTTAAATGAGAAGCATTATATTTGGAGAAAGGAAAACACTGCATTCCAGCATAAGAACCTTATCCCATCTGTGAAACATGGTGGTGGTAGTATCATGGTTTGGGCCTGTTTTGCTGCATCTGGGCCAGGATAGCTTGCCATCATTGATGGAACAATGAAGTCTGAATTATACCAGTGAATTCTAAAGGAAAATGTCAGGACATCTGTCCATGAACTGGATCTCAAGAGAAGGTGGGTCATGCAGCAAGACAACGACCCTAAGCACACAAGTCATTCTACCAAAGAATGGTTAAAGAAGAATAAAGTTAATGTTCTGGAATGGCCAAGTCAAAGTCCTGACCTTAATCCAATCGAAAGGACCTGAAGCGAGCAGTTCATGTGAGGAAACCCACCAACATCCCAGAGTTGAAGCTGTTCTGTACGGAGGAATGGGCTAAAATTCCTCCAAGCCAGTGTGCAGGACTGATCAACAGTTACCGCAAACGTTTAGTTGCAATAATTGCTGCACAAGGGGGTCACACCAGATACTGAAAGCAAAGGTTCACATACTTTTGCCACTCACAGATATGTAATATTGGATCATTTTCCTCAATAAATAAATGACCAAGTACAGGTAGTAATCGACTTACGACTGCGTTTGGTTATGACTGACCGGTCGTAAACCGATCTGGTCGTAAGTCAGCCTATGTTAAATGAACGTAAGTATATTGTGATGTGTAATGATATTGTAATCATCTTAAAGTCTTATTTTATCAACATTTTCTTATTTCATTACCTTGGTTCATTATTTGGTTTAAGTCAAACACTGCATACTACACTGCGTACAGTGCAATTCGTTTAATATGTCTCATCTCATCTCATTATCTCTAGCCGCTTTATCCTGTTCTACAGGGTCGCAGGCAAGCTGGAGCCTATCCCAGCTGACTACGGGCGAAAGGCGGGGTACACCCTGGACAAGTCGCCAGGTCATCACAGGGCTGACACATAGACACAGACAACCATTCACACTCACATTCACACCTACGGTCAATTTAGAGTCACCAGTTAACCTAACCTGCATGTCTTTGGACTGTGGGGGAAACCGGAGCACCTGGAGGAAACCCACGCGGACACGGGGAGAACATGCAAACTCCGCACAGAAAGGCCCTCGCTGGCCACGGGGCTCGAACCCAGACCTTCTTGCTGTGAGGCGACAGCACTATCCACTACACCACCGTGCCGCCCTTCGTTTAATATGTCTCATCTCATCTCATTATCTCTAGCCGCTTTATCCTTCTACAGGGTCGCAGGCAAGCTGGAGCCTATCCCAGCTGACTACGGGCGAAAGGCGGGGTACACCCTGGACAAGTCGCCAGGTCATCACAGGGCTGACACATAGACACAGACAACCATTCACACTCACATTCACACCTACGGTCAATTTAGAGTCACCAGTTAACCTAACCTGCATGTCTTTGGACTGTGGGGGAAACCGGAGCACCCGGAGGAAACCCACGCGGACACGGGGAGAACATGCAAACTCCGCACAGAAAGGCCCTCGCTGGCCACGGGGCTCGAACCCAGACCTTCTTGCTGTGAGGCGACAGCAGTATCCACTACACCACCGTGCCGCCCTTCGTTTAATATGTCTCATCTCATCTCATTATCTCTAGCCGCTTTATCCTTCTACAGGGTCGCAGGCAAGCTGGAGCCTATCCCAGCTGACTACGGGCGAAAGGCGGGGTACACCCTGGACAAGTCGCCAGGTCATCACAGGGCTGACACATAGACACAGACAACCATTCACACTCACATTCACACCTACGGTCAATTTAGAGTCACCAGTTAACCTAACCTGCATGTCTTTGGACTGTGGGGGAAACCGGAGCACCCGGAGGAAACCCACGCGGACACGGGGAGAACATGCAAACTCCGCACAGAAAGGCCCTCGCTGGCCACGGGGCTCGAACCCAGACCTTCTTGCTGTGAGGCGACAGCACTATCCACTACACCACCGTGCCGCCCTTCGTTTAATATGTGCAAAACAAAAAATATGAAATACAGGTGTGAAAAATAGAAAACATTTTAGTTTGAAACATACCAAAATACAAATGTAAAACATAGCAAAATACAAAATTTAGTGACCACTGGCATCACTGGTGCTTGGCTGTGGGTCGTCTACGTCATCATCAGCTGTTGCAGCGTTCAGGCTGGCGGGAGCATTTGCTCATTTCATAAACCAGGAGCTGGGGCGGAAAGTATATGACGGAGTGCGTGAGGGAGCGTGAGAGAGACTGTGTATGTGCCTGGAGCTGGGGCGGAAAGTGTATGACGGAGTGCGTGAGGGAGCGTGAGAGAGACTGCGTATGTGCCTGGAGCTGGGTCGGAAACTGTTGTACGCGACAAGAGGCACTGCCGGGAGCTGGGGCGGAAACTGTCGTACGCTCAGCTAGCCCAGCTGGGAAACACTTGCCAGTCATAACCAGATGGTCGTAAAGTCAATCGGTCGTAAGTCGCATAGATCGTAAGTCGACGACTACCTGTATAATATTTTTGTCTCATTTATTTAACTGGGTTCTCTTTATCTACTTTTAGGACTTGTGTGAAAATCTGATGATGTTT
This sequence comes from Neoarius graeffei, assembly GCF_027579695.1. Lineage (NCBI taxonomy): Eukaryota > Metazoa > Chordata > Actinopteri > Siluriformes > Ariidae > Neoarius > Neoarius graeffei. Next base: position 97,851,528 of record NC_083573.1, read on the forward strand.
TAGGTCATATTTATTCAGAAATATAGAAAATTCTAAAGGGTTCACAAACTTTCAAGCACCACCGTATATATAGGGCGGCACGGTCATATAGTGGTTAGTCCTGTCGCCTCACAGCAAGAAGGTCCAATCCCAACGATCTAGATGATAGTTACACATTGTAAAAAAAAAAAATTAATAATAATAATAATAATAATAATAATAATAATAATAAGGTTGTGGTTTTCAAGACATAGGAATTGAAAAACCTAATAATAAGTAAATATTACAGCTCTGTTGGTGAAAGGATTAATTTGTGCTGTTTGGTGTTTAGACTTCCTCCATGTTTTTGGGAACTGGGAGGAAACCAAAGAACCCAGAGGAAACCCCATAGACACATTGAGAACATGAAACTCCACATCAGCTTAGGATCGAACCAGGAGCCTTGGTGCAGGGAGGCAGCAATGCTACCTACTGTACCACAGAGCAAAATCTTTTCTGTCTTTTATCTTTTTTTGAACACATTTCACCAAATGTGGTGAATTACAGCACAAGGAAAGTTCACTAACTACCTCAAAAAATACAATACTGTTTTCCTGAACTGGGCCACTGCAGCTGTGATATTGATGGCTTTGAGGAGACAGAGTCTGATTTCATCCACTTTCACAGAGCTGAACAGAGCTTTTATTGATCTCTATCAGAGAGACTACAACATCTCCATAAAAGCATTTCAGGAGCCGAGCCAAAGCATGAATATGAATATCCTGAAGTAGCTCCCATGCTGCAGGCTTTTAAAGCTCTGCATTTTTCTTCCTTCCTTCTCCAAGCAGGCAAATTCCTTGAAAGGAAGAGACAGAAATGCATCATGGGAGAATGGCGGTACCAAGGAGAAAGCTTTAATAAAAGTGGTGATGAGGGTATGTGTGAAGGGGGTCTGTGGTCTATGGTCTGTGGTCTATTGTCTCAGAGACCATTTCCACCAAACCAAACATAATCCAATTGCTGCAATATCTAGGTTTCCAAGTTATGTAGAAATAATTAACAGGAGGAAATCAAAGCGCCTCGATGCTTATTATAATCGAATTAAAACTCGTTCATTCACCACTCATTGGAGAGACATCATTAGTTCTCATGGAACAAAAAGATCCTTGGGATTGAAACAGCTTTAATGATGATGGCTGGTTTCAAAGAGAACAAAATGATGTCTCGATCCTTACTGGAAGAAACCATTCGTGAAAGGAGGGGGAGATCTGCAACACCACTTATCTACTTCCATTTTTAGTTCATCTGATCACAGGCCAGGCTGGATGAGCTTATGCGATCACACATCGTCCATTGTCTGTCCACAGTTTACAAAAATCGCTACTCCTCCTATAGGATTGATCAGATTTCGATCAAACTCACATACAATGTTCCCCAGGTGGATGTGCATAAAAGTTGTCAAGATGGTGGCACCACCTGTCATATTTACAATTTTATGGGCGTCTGAAATTTTTGGGTGACTCATCACATTAAACAATACTGTTCGTAAACTGCTGGGACATTTTCATTGAAACTCACCCAGAAGACTCATCTCATTATCTCTAGTTGCTTTATCCTGTTCTACAGGGTCGCAGGCAAGCTGGAGCCTATCCCAGCTGACTACAGGCGAAAAGCGGGGTACACCCTGGACAAGGTCATCACAGGGCTGACACACAGACAACCATTCACACTCGCATTCACACCTATGGTCAATTTAGAGTCACCAGTTAACCTAACCTGCATGTCTTTGGACTGTGGGGGAAACCGGAGCACCCGGAGGAAACCCACGCGGACACGGGGAGAACATGCAAACTCCACACAGAAAGGCCCTCGCCGGCCACGAGGCTTGAACCCAGACCTTCTTGCTGTGAGGCGACAGTGCTAACCACTACACCACCATCCAGAATACTCTAAAGACATATTCCAACAAGAGTTGAATGAGGCTACAGAGAGGTCATGTGCAATTGCATGAAAATCGCTACTCCCCTTACATGATTGATCAGATTTCGATCAAACTCATATGGAGTGTTCCCCAGGTTGTTATGTATAAAAGTTGCCAAGATGGTGGCGCCATCTATCATATTGAACATTTTATTTTGTTTGAAATTTTTGGGTGGCTCGTCACGTCAAACATTACTGTTCGTAAACTGTTAGGATGTTTTCATTGAAACTCATCCAGAAGACTCTAAAGACATATTCCAACAAGAATTGTTCACCAGGTGGCGCCACCTACCATGGTTGTGGCTACACAGGAGTCATATGCAATCTCATCTCATCTCATCTCATTATCTCTAGCCGCTTTATCCTTCTACAGGGTCGCAGGCAAGCTGGAGCCTATCCCAGCTGACTACGGGCGAAAGGCGGGGTACACCCTGGACAAGTCGCCAGGTCATCACAGGGCTGACACATAGACACAGACAACCATTCACACTCACATTCACACCTACGGTCAATTTAGAGCCACCAGTTAACCTAACCTGCATGTCTTTGGACTGTGGGGGAAACCGGAGCACCCGGAGGAAACCCACGCGGACACGGGGAGAACATGCAAACTCCACACAGAAAGGCCCTCGCCGGCCACGGGGCTCGAACCCAGGACCTTCTTGCTGTGAGGCGACAGCGCTAACCACTACACCACCGTGCCGCCCCCATATGCAATTTCACACAAAAAAAAAATCGCTACTCCTCTTACAGGAGTGATCAGATTTCAAACTCACACACAACAACAGTGGCTGGTATGAGCTCCAGCCTCATTGAGGCTATTTTTATGTCTTCAAACCAGTTCACAAATTAAAATAAGTTCACATGAAATGTTGTCAAATGTTATGCAAATCTTGCTGATTAATTAGCTGAATTAAATTAAGCATTTGCATAAAATCCAGATGCACATCATGTTTCAGATAAAATTACTTCATCAGCTGTGCAAACAAACAGACTTCTGAGGCTGCAGGAAGAGAAAGTAGTTGATATTTGAATTCGTAGATGATCCCAAGACTGTTGAATCTCCAGTCATCCAAACTCCAAGAGATGGAACAAAAATAATACAGAGAATGAAATAACTAGTCAAATAAACTCCACAGTGCTTCTGCATGCAACCAGTCAAGATGTTTCAATATATTTGCAGACTCCTTGTGCATCGCTGCAGAAGATGTTTAATGTCTTTCATGCAAGATAATCATTTTGTCAAGCACCTTTGTACCATCAGACTGAAGGATTGCTCCTATCCAGTGGTGAGATGCTTTAACATCAATGTGCGTTTGAAGAACAAAACCAGCTCCAGGTTGTAGGAGGCAGCTTGAGGGAAACACAAACATCTTGAAGACTTTCTCTTGTTGGAAAAGTTACAGCTTTACCTCTGATTCTTACAAAGAACAGAGACTACACCCTCCTACCATAAATGTTGAGTAAACATCTTCACCAGTGAAAACTTCACCATATCACATCTGCAATACAAATTCCTGTGTAATTTGTTACCATAGAAATGATGAGGTATTAATATAATCCTGCACTGTGGTAGGTTTTACCTCAATATCTGTATGTGCATAACTGATGTAAGCGCTGGTATAAAATCCAGAAGTGTGTTTGTTTTACAACTGTGTCTCATATCAGTGCTTCTCTTATCATCTCTTTCTCAAACACCTTAAAGTCTCA